>NC_134092.1:72693536-72993536 GCF_000715075.1 Nicotiana tabacum
GTACAATAATAAGGCTAACAATGAAAATTAAGGCAATTAAGACAACAAAGAGTGAACACATGATAAGAACGATCAAGTACCGTAAAAATACAAGTAAAACAAATGAAGGAAAGATAATAACTATTCAAATCAAAAAGCCTTTTCAATATTGAAAGTATGCTAAGAATCACAACCGAGGTACCACACCTCGTATTCATATTTCATAAGTCACAATCACAATATTCCTTATATCGCTGCGTGAGCCTTGTATTTATTTTAAAATTATTTTTTCTGAAACAGCTACACGCGCATTAGCCCCTGTGTCTCACAACGTGGCTTCAAGTAATTCCCTTACTAGCAACACGCGTATAAATCCCACCTTATCTAGCTGCATGCTCATCAACCCCTACCCTTATACCGCCTCATGCACATCAATATCACAACAAAATAATCAACTCGCACCACACATGCCCATATTCCACAATATTTTCAAAATCAACAATACCAATATTACCACAATGCATAGCCTACGGCTTAACCACAATGTGTACAAAAATCTCAATAACAACAAAATGAACGAGAAGTAACTCAACAAGGAAAGTTATCCCAATAAACAATAATTTTGACCACAACCGTGTTAATAGCTTTCAACAACTACAATTTTAATAAAACAATGAAAGTATTTCCATGAAAAGGTATCTTCCAATTGTAATGCATTGTAACGACTCGACTGGTCATTTTGCGATTTAGCATTCTATTTGATGGTTTGAGACTTTGAGTAGCTTCATATTATGTATTATGACTTGCGTGTATGGTTGGTTTCAGTTTTCGAGCGGTTCGGGATTGATTTGGAAGAATAATTCTCGTTTTAGAAGCTTTAAGTTAGAAGAGTTGACCAAGGTTTGACTTTTGGGTAAACGAACTCGGAATCGGGTTTTGATTATTCTGATAGGTTCGTATGATTATTTTGAACTTGTATGTATGTTCGGATTTGGTTTCGGAGGTTCCTAGAAGAATTCGACATTATTTGTCGAAAGTTGGCAATTTGAAGAACTTAAGAGTTCATAAGTTTGATCAAGAGTTGACTTTGATGTTGTTGGACTCCAATTAGTGTTTCGAGACTTTGGATAGGTCTATATAGCTGAATTGAACTTGTGTGCAAAGTTTAAAGTTAATCTAAAGTATTTAAGTGTGATTCGAACACTCTTTTAAAAGAATGAAGATTTAAGAACTTAAGAGAAATTCTATTCGGTTTGAGCCTCGATTCTTTGTTGTGATGTTCCTGTTGGTGTTTTGAGGCTTTGGATAAGTTTGGATGATGTATTTTTACTTGTTGGTATAATTGGATGGGGTTTCGAGGGGCTCGGGTGTGTTTTGGATCATCGATTGAGAAACTAGTTAAGTTAAGGAATTGAAGTTTGACCTTGGTCAATATCGGCTCAAGATTACCTCTTTTAGGTGTTTTGAGTGCGCAAGCAGGGTTGTAGCTTATTTAATGATTGAAATGCATATATGGTTCCTGTCCGGGAGGTTCCAAATGAGTTTTGGGTGCTAAAACGAAGATTTTCTTATGGCTGATTTTTTTTTTCTGGTGTAAGTAATTACAAAAATGTCATTTATGTCCCTGAAATTTTCAGATTTCTTTTAAAATTCAAAACATTGTATCTCCCTCATTTTAAGGCCAAATTGGGTGATTCAAGAGGCTATATTAGGTGTAATCTCGTAAGGATCGTATTGGGCTTATTAAACATGAGTTTCGGGTTCATCTAGGACCTGATTCGAGCTGAGACAGCTGCTGCCTTATTTTTCTTGGTACGGAATTTAGTTACTTTTTATCACAAGGTTTTGGAGCTCGGTTTTGGGCGATATGGGAGGGGATTTTTACTACTTGGATTGGAGTAAGTATTTTTGACTTGGATTTATTATTATTTCATGATTCCAACCACGATTTTAGTATTTGATTAATGATTTGAATTTGAGAAATTGAGAATTTTAGTAAAAACTTTCTAAAACACAAATTGATGGTTTGAAGGCCGATTTAAGGTCGGAATTGAATAATTTTGGTATGGTTAGACTCGTTTCAAAATGCGTATTCGGAATTTGTGAGTTTTGTTGGCTTCCGAGGTGCGGGCCCGTGGTTGACCTTTTTTATTTTAGTTAAAGATCGAATCTTTATTATCTGTTATTATGTCCTATGGCTTTTATTTAGGATATTAAGTTATTTTAGTTAGATTCAAACCGTTTGGAAGTGGATTTATGCGGGAAGGGCTTATTAGTAGATTGATTTAGCTTGTTTGAGGTAAGTATCTTGCCTAACTTTGTGTGGGAGAACTCCCCCTTGGGATTGGATTTGATTTTACTATTTGATTATGTGAAAGACGTGTACATGAGGTGATGAGTGTGTATACAGTTTTATATGTGAAATTAACCGTATTTAGACTCTTAGGTTACTTATAATTATTTAATCGAAGTTGTTATTAATTGTTCTACCTTTTGTTGTCAAGTTTATTCTTACGTGTTTTAATTGAAGTTGTTATTACATGGCCGAGTTCCCATATTCGAGTTTTCCCTTATATGCATTGATTAGTAGTTGTTGCTACATGCTATTCTTTATGTAGTCGAGTTATTCTCATGCATTTAGTTGTAGTTGCTATTTCATGCTATCTCTTTCATTGTTAAGCCTATGTTATGCATTAGAATTTGAAGTTGCCATTTCATGGAACTATCTTCCTTGTTGATCTATTGAAGTTGTGGTTGCTGAAGAGTTATTAACACTTTTGTGATCAAAATTGTTGGTTATTAGAATACCTTTCCTTGTTGAGTTATTTCTCGTTCATTTGTTTGTTATTGAGATTTTTGTGCATATTGTGGTTGAGCCATGGGTTATGTGTTGTGGTAACACTAGTATTGTTGATTTTGGCAATGTTGTGGCATATGGGCACGTGTGGTGCGATTTGATTATTATGTTGTGATAATGAAACACATGCGGTGGTATAAGGGTGGGTATTGACAAACATGCAGTGAGATAAGGTGGGACTTATATGTGTGTTGCTAGTAAGGGAAATACTTGAAGCCACGCGGTGAGATAAGGGGGCTAAAGCGCGTGTAGCTATTTCAGGAAAAATATTTTTGAAATAAATGCAAGGCTCACGCGGTGATATAATGTAACGACCGATCGGTCATTTTGAGCTTTAGCGTTCTGTTTAGTGGTTCGAGGTCTTGAGTGGATTCATATGGGGGTATTATGACTTGTGTGCATGGTCAGATTTGATTTTTGGATGTTTCAGGATTTATTTGGATGAGTGATTCTCATTTTAGAAGCTTAAGTTGAAAATATTGACCGAGGTTTGACATTTCTAAAAACGACCCCGGAACGGTATTTTGATGACTCCGGTAGGTTCGTATCGTGATTTTGGACTTGGGTGTATGTCCGAAATTGAATTCGGAGGTCCCTAGGTTGATTCGGCTTGTTTTGCCAAAGGTTGGCAATTTAAAGGTTTAGAAATTCTATTGGTTTGACTATGGTTTGACTTTATGGCTATCAGGTTTGGTTTTTTGTTTTGGGACTTGAAATAGGTCCGGTTTTTTATTTGGAACTTGTCTGCTATGTTTGGCGTCATTCCGAGTTGATTTGAAAGGAATCGGACGCGCGGTTGTGTTTTTAGAAGTTCTTAAGTTTCATGTAAATTTCATGCATTTTTATGTCCGATTCGCTGTTTTACAAATTATTTTGGTATTTTGATCGAGCGAGCGAGTTCGTATTATATTTTTAGACTTGTGTTGATGTTTTGTTTGGAGCCCCGAGGGCTCGGGTAAGTTTCGGCATTTCAGATTGTTTGGTAGAGGTTTTGTGGGTCAACTAGTTTAGTTTGCATGGGGAGGATCTACTGATCCCTATTTTGAGGCATGTTGCATCATGGTAGAGGTTTTGTGGGTCATCCAGTTCAGTTTTTAACTTGAGGCTTCATGTGGTGTTTCAGATATCCATGGGTCCTAGAGTACCCGTACCGTACAGCTTCCACAGCCACGTCAGCGGAGAGGCTACTTTGAATATGGGGATACCAGCCACATGATGAGGGATTGTCCCAGACTCTGGATGGGTGTGCCACAGCAGTGTATTCAGGCTATGAGTTCCATCCCAGTTGCTGATATGCTTACACCGCCAGCTACGGGTTGAGGTCGGGCGGGTGGAGGTCGTCATAGAGGGGGAAGCCAAGCCCATTGTTATGCTTTTCCTGATTGGACTGAGGCTAATGTACCAGATGATATCATTACATGTATGGTTTCGGTTCATTATAGAGATGCATTATTATTATTTCGATCTGGTACCACTTATTGGTAAGATTCATCTTATCTTGCTTTAGATATGATTGTGTTTTGTGATTTTTTGTACTTTGTTCATGTGTTCACACCAGTTGGGAATTCTATTGTGATAGCTCATGTATATCACCCTTGTTTGGTTGCTATTGAGGGTCATGGGGCTTAGGCGGACTTTCTGTAAGTTAAATACGGTTGGTTATGATGTGATTTCTATATGGTTTAGTGCAACTTGAGGTTTGGGTGCTCTACATGCGTGGGAAGTCTATTACGCATTACGATATTGGTTCTAAGAGATTGAGTTATTATAGTGTTTTAGTTGTTGAGATGTTTATCTTACTTGTGATTCCGAGAGGAGGATGTGAACCTGGTGTTCCTTGTGGATAGGTGTGTTTGTACCAGGATACGTGTTGCGGTGAGGTTATATTAGGGTAAGATTCGTTGTGCTCGTTGCGTGTATCTTACTTCTTCTTTGTGTATTGGATCTGTAGTATGGTATCGATAGGGAGTTATGCCAGTCGGACTTGTTTGATAGTTCTCTCGCATGTTTCTCTGTCCATGTTCAATCATATTCGAGTTGTGCTTCTTGGGTTTGAATTATGAGTTCACATGTTTCTTGCATAATTGTCAGTGTTGTGAAAGTTTGGAACAATGTTTTAGTCGATATAAAGCTATTTGCCGATGTTGGGTTTGGTAAAGGGCATCTATTGTGGTCAGAGTTGTTATGGAAATATGGGTGATGTGTTGCATCGTGTGGTTATACCTTGTGGATGTATGCATAACCTGTTACGACTAGATGAGGATATTGCAATGTGTTTGTGTGTTAATAAGACCCTTGGTTAATGTGAAAATCTGATTCTAAGGCTTATCGGCATGAGTGGAAGGAATGCTCTTCGGTGAAAAACGGTGTTGCCAGGACTATGTGGTTTGAGGTGATGTGGGATCACCTGTGTGTAGGTGTATGATGCATTTATACAGTGATTTGATGGCTTTGGAAAGACTCTTGGCACGTTCGATGATGAACGTTTGTTTAAGAGAGGGAGAATGTAACGACCCGATCGGTCGTTTTGAGCCTTAGAGTTCCATTCAGTGGTTCAAGGTCTTGAGTGGCTTCATATGGTGTATTATGACTTGCGTGAATGGTCGGATTTGATTTTCGGATGTTTTGGAATTTATTTGGATGAGTGGTTCTCATTTTAGAAATTTATGTTAAAAATGTTAACCAGGGTTTGAATGTTGTGAAAATGTCCCCGGAACAGTGTTGTGATGACTCCGGTAGGTTCGTATTGTGATTTTGTACTTGGGTGTTTGCCCAGAATTAAATTTGGAGGTCTCTAGGTTGGCTTGGCTTATTTTGCCGAAGGTTGGCAATTTGAAGGTTTAGAAATTCCTTAGGTTTGACTATGGTTTGACTATTCCTTGGGACTTGGAATAGGTCTATTTTTTTATTTGGAACTTGTCTACAAAGTTTGGTGTCATTCAGAGTTGATTTGATAGGAATCAGATGCACGGTTGTGTTTATAGAGTTCTTGAGTTTCATAAAAATTTCATGCATTTTGATATATGATTCATGGTTTTAGAACTTATTTTGGTGTTTTGATCGTGCGAGCGAGTTTGTATTATGTTTTTAGATTTGTGTTGATGTTTGGTTTGGAGCTCCGAGTGCTCGGGTGAGTTTCGGACGCGTTTCAGACTGTTTGGAGGAATTTTAGCTTTGCTGGTTTTTGCACAGATACATCAGGTCTCGCAAATACGAGAATATGTTCGCATTTACAACGGGGGACATCGCATTTGCGATAAGAGCTGGAGACTGTCAGGTTCGCATTTGCAAACAAAATGTTCGCTTTTGCGATAGGGGCTTGGGCTAGGCTGAGTCGCATTTGCGGTCATTTTGATCGCTTTTGCAATGTGCTCTATGTTTGCATTTTCGAACATTTTGTTGCATTTGCAGCGTCAGCAAGACTGAGAGGGATGTCACTTTTGCGATCATTCTTCGCATTTGGGGGGTTCGCATTTGCGACACCTGCGTCTGAACATAAAAGCTAGGAGACGAAATTTTAGCCTCATTTCTCATATCTTTGAACGTTAGAAGACTCGGTAGGAGGCGATTTTGAGGAGGGATTTTCATCTACAATCATTGGATAAGTGATTTTGAACAATTTTCAACTATTTTATATGGTTATATATGAGATTTAACATCAAATTTGTGAGAATCAAAGTGAAATTTTGAGAAACTTTGTCTATGTTTTGAAAAATGAAAATTTAGGATTTGGGAGTCGAATTGGACTCGAATTTTGAAACAAAACACATATATGGACTCTTGGGGTTATGGGTAGTCGGAATCTACCCTTGGACCCGGGTTTTGACCGGGCAAGCCCGGAGTTGACTTTTGGGGAATTGTGTGAAGATTTTAATTTTATCTATTGGAATTGATTTCTCTTGCATTACTTGATGTTAAGTCAATTTCGGTTAGATTTGAGCCGAGTAGAGGTGAATTGTTAAGGAAAACCTATTTGTGAGTGTTGATTTGGCCTAGTTGAGGTAAGTAACTTGCCTAACTTTGTGTGGGGGAACTACCCCATAGGGATTGGTTTGATTGCACTATTTGAATTACGTGAAGGACGCGTACACGAGGTGACGAGTGAGTACACGACGTTATATGTGTAAATATGACCGGTTCAGACCCTTAGATTTTTTATGTGCATTTAATTGAAGTTGCCCTGTCATGTTATATTCTCAATTGTTAAACTTACCCTTACATGCTTTATTTGAAGTTATTGGTTCATGTTCTATCTCTTATTGCCAAATATACTCTTATATTCTTTAGTTGAAGTCGTTGCCTCTTTTGTTGACATGTTATCTCTTCCATAGTTGATTTATTCTTATTTGAGGTCATTGCTACATGTTATCTATTCCATAGTCAATTTATTCTTATTTGAAGTAATTTCTACATGTTATCTCTTCCATAGTTGATTTATTCTTTTTTGAAGCTCTTGTTACATGTTATCTCTTTCATAGTTGATTTATTCTTATTTGAAGTCATTATTACATGTTATCTCTTCCTTTGTTGATTTATTCTTATTTGAAGTCTTTTACATGCTATCTCTTTCATAGTCGGTTAATTCGTATTTGAAGTCGATGTTACATGTTATCTCTCTTATTGATGAACTACTCTTACTTGAGGTCGTTATTACATGTTATGCCTTTCTCTGCTGAGTTTATTCTTCCATTTCATTGTATTGTTGTAATTCTTGTGTTGATTTACTTGCCGTACTTTCGTGTTATTATTGTTCTTGCTGTATTCGGTCTTGTTGAGCCGTGTGCTATGTGTGGTTGTAGTATTAGAATTTTTGTTATGGAAACGATATGGTATATGGGCACATATGGTACGAGTTGTTATATTGTGTTGATTTATTTTTGGAAAATGTGGGATTATTGAGAGGATTGTCGGGGTATTTGCATATGAGTTATCTGTGCTATTATTACCATTGATATTTGCACATGCAGCGTGACAAGTCAGGCTATGTATATGTTGAGTTTGCGTATGTGAAAAGATAAGATGGGATACTTATTATGCGCATGTGGCGAGACAAGACGGACATTTACTTTATTATTGCGCACGCGACGAGACAAGATGAGCTATGTCGGGGATGGTTCATGATGGCCTGGGGAAATTGATATTGATGGTAATTGTGTGGTGGTGTGAGCTTTTTCTGTGTGTCATGCATATTACAATTTTTTTTGTGTTGATTCTAATGTGCTACTCGGTGTCTCAGATTTTACTTGTTGACTTGAGCTGTGATAGTACACTTGCACAAGCATACACTGTAATATGTCACCCATATCAGTACAAGAGTATGAATCTTGATGTTTATTGATCATATACATTTATTCTTGTATACCCGCCATATGTGCTTGGATTGGACTGTTGGCACGTGAGTTGTCCGTGCGGATATGAGGTATTGTTACTATTGGCATGTGAGTTGTCCATGCAGATATGAGGTATTAATGGTATTAGTACGTGAGTTGTTCGTGCAGCACATGAGTTTCCCCGTGCGGTTATGATTGGTAATGTGGGCACGAAATTCCAATTGATTATGATTCGTGACATGGGACCCGTGATTGTGATTATGAGGTGTGGTACCTCGGGGGTGATTCTTGTGTAAACCTTGTGTAAGAACGGTTGATTATTTGGTTGTTACTTGTTTTTCCTTACTTGGTTTCACTGGGACTTTAACTGTGCTCTGATTACTTTACGGCGTTAGTACCTGTTTATTCCTTGTTGCTATTTGTTACTTCTACTTTCAATTTTCTAATGTTATATCGTTATTCCTTCCATGTTTAGCTTTATATTGATATTCGTTCCCATATTAGTTTTATATCAATACTTGTATAGATTATTATGTCTAGTAGATGTATCGACTGTACCTTGTCACTACTCAACCGAGATTAGTCTTGATAATTATTAGGTACCGCTGTGGTGTACTCATGCTATGCTTACTGCACATTTTTGTGCAGATCTAGATACCTCAGAGCATGCTGGTCATTAGATAGCTGATCGTGAGTTGCTGCAGAGACTTCAAGGTATACTTGCCATCGTGTTCGCGGGCCTCGGAGTCACCTTCTGGAGTTTTTCTTTGTCACTGTTTATTTCTATTCCAAATAGTGATGCATTTGATATTTTTCGTTAATCTTAGAAAGGCTTATGACTTTGTACTACCGGTTTTGGGATGTTTTATATCTATTTTCTGTAGTTGGTGATGTATGGGAACTTTCGGTTCATGTTAAATGATCAATTGGTTTAAATCTGTTAATAACTCATTATGTGTTAGGCTTACCTAGTCCTAGGGACTAGGTGCCATCACGACTCCTAATGAGAGATTTTGGGTTGTGACATATAAGGAAGATTGTGATTCTGATTTGTGAAATGTGAATATGAGGTGTGGTACCTCAGGGTGATTTTGTTGTGCATTCTACATTGGAAATGCTTGTTGATTTGAACGGTTATTACTTTTCTTTAAATCTTCTCACTTGTATTTTAATTGTACTTGGTTATTTGTTGTTAGTTTTGTGTTGGAACGATTGTGACTTCTTAAGTGAGTCATACATTCTACGTGATTTGTTGTCTTGCTTTAATGTGCCAACCTATGCTTCCGTGTTACTTGCTGAATTGATTTTCAAGATGAATTTACTTGCGTGGAGTCATTATCTAATACTCTGTCGAGTTATTGGTAACATAACAGTTTTAAATAAAAGAATTATTAACATGCTTTATTTTATGTGACTTTTAAGATAAAACTCGAATCTTACTCGGTGCTTTACTGTTTTCTTTAATGGTTATCTTGCTTTACTTTAAGTGATTCTCAAATTAAACTTATTACCCTATTTTATGTTTTACTTTACTTAAAATTGATATCACGCTTTACTTTAACTAATTCTATATCTAATTTGTAAAATTATCCGATGTTTTACTTTATTTAAAAAAATGTTATTTTACTTTACCTTATTGATTTCTAAACTAAACTCATTTGATACTCTAATTTGTACAAATTGTACCTTATTTTACTTTACTTGATTCCTACAATAAACTCATTATCTAATTTGACGCTTTACTTTATTGAAGATTGTTATTATGGCTTATTGTATTTAAATAAATCTCTCGAACATTTTATTTGGCAATTGATACAGATACAATGTACGTGGTAGCACGTGGACTTTACCTTGCGAAGGTGATTAATAATGTGGGCATGAGGTGCCATGGGTTTAGATTCGTGATTGTGCCTATGATTTGTGATTATGAGGTGTGGTGCCTCAGGGTGAATGTTGTTGTAAATCATGAATTGAGACGACTTGATTACATGAGTTGCCATTTGTTTATGCTAATAGATTTTATTCATATTTTAACTGTGTCCTGATTGCTTTGCCATGTTTTCACTTGCTTACTTCTCGTTGCCATTTGTTGTTTCCATTATTCTGTTATTAGTCTTATATTAATATCCCTTCCGTTGTTAGCCTTATATTGATGCTTATTTCCATTGTTAGCTTTAGATTTATATGCTTACACAAGTTATTGTCTAGTGGGTGTTTTGACTTACCTCGTCACTACTCCACTGAGGTTAGTCTTGATACTTATTGGGTACCGTTGTGGTGTACTCATGCTATGTTTTTACATATTTTTGTGCAGATTCAGGTACTTCGGATCGTGTTGGCTTTGAGAGTTATGTCTGCGCGGCTAGAGACTTCAAGGTATACCTGCTTGATGCTCGCAGGCCTCGGAGTCACCTCTTGATATTTTCTTTACTACTATATATCTTCATATCAAAGCAGTATTGTTTAGAGATTCTAGTGTATTTCTGTAGAGCTTATGACTTTGTACTACCGGTTCTAGGGATTTGTATAACTATTGTTCAGTTTTAGTTACGTAATTTCATATATTAGTTCAATTTTTATATAGTTGAGTTTGTTATATATGTCAGATCTCTTCATGTATTAGGCTTATCTAGTCTTAGATACTAGGTACCATCAAGATTCCTAAGGCATGATTTTGAGGTCGTGACAAGTTGGTATCATATCTCTAGGTTCAGCGGTGCTACGAGTCATACGCAAGTTTAGTAGAGTTTTTTGGATCGGTACGTAGACATCTGTACTTATCTTCGGGGGGCTATGAAACTACAGGAAATTCCACTTCTTTCATTCCTTATTGTGCATCATTGATTCAGCTTGAAGCACATATCTGAAATTCCTTTGCATCCACTCGTATACGATATTGCACTCTGTATCAACTATGCACTAACGGTTTGTGATGCTGCGGATGGGCAATGAGAGGGCCATGGATGCTCAATCATTGTCTCGATATGTTGTTTAGACTGAGGACGTGAAAATATTGGTATATCTTCAGTTGTTCAAGTGTGGGATGCAACAGGTTCTTGTATCTAGTTGGTGAGTACGAGCATGGGAAGATTTAATTGGTTGCCTAGTCGTTGTGATCGTTAGTAGGGTCATGAGAGGATGTTGATTTGAGGATAGTTAGTGGTATTAGAGACTATGTGTTTACTATGGACTTCTATTCAGTGAAAGGTACATGTTGTCATTCAAGGCACTTGAGGAATCGAGCTTGACCGTCACGAGAGTGGACATGCGCTTAGTAGATGATTTGTAGTATCTTATGATTGGTGTTGTACGAGCTTATGCAGGTTGGTATTGTGGATCATCGAATGTTATGTCTTATGACTTCGCGCCAAGTGGGGGAGTCTATTATCAACGGTCAGATTGCATAATTATGTGTTATATCAGTTTTGGTCTGAGGTATATATGTGGTATTGAAGGGTTCCCCAAAATTGTATATGGCAAAAATATAAGACTTACATGGGATAGTGCTGATACTTGCGGTATTTCTGTATGTATATTCATTATATATTTCAGTATCAGAGAGGTTAGAGAAAAAAACATTAGATTCACAGAAGGTCTCTTCAAAGCGGGAATCTCGGCTGCGGCATTATTGGGTGCTTAAGAGAAAACCGAGTAGTTTATGGGCTTTCAAACGACGTGGTTCGTGCTAGGGTCTCTTGCGGGGAGCTTTGGTTTAGGATCGTAGTGTATCGGCAAGGAGAAGTATTAACTTGAAGGTAAGTCGAGGGGGATTCGCCGAAATGCAGCTTGGTGATAATGGGTCAGGATAGTAATAAAGGTAATTAGTTCCTTTGGTGTGGTGATGCACTATTGGTGTTTTATGGCAATACTGTTAGGTTGGACGGCTTGCGTGAATTGATTGAGTTGGGGAAATTCAGTTATGATGGCTTGGTTATGTGAGGACGGGTTTCGAAGAGTTCTTGATAGTGTCGACCACTGCTTGAGCCAGATGTTTGCTGCTGGCGTAAGGAACATGTTGCGTGTTATGATCTTTTCTCCTGAATAGGGACACGAGTTCTAGATAGGAGGGACGATTCCAGATGCTTAGAAGGATGCTAGCATTATTTGACACCACCCGAGGGGGGTGCATACATCAGAAGGCACACTATGTTTTGACTTGCAGATGCCTGACTGGTATTACGGTAATCACATGGTTGATCAATCGTTGATGTTCAGATTTTGCTATGTGGCAAGAAGGAATTATGAAAGCACTTCTCGTGGACTAGTTGTGTATGATGAATGTGTTAGTCATTTGAGTAGTATAGTAGGGATCGAATATGGAGATTATGGTATTCTAAGTATCTGAAGACGAAGAAGATTCTCAGAGGCAGGTTATTCCATGGTTGCGGACGGTGAAGTATTCTAAGAGGTGGATGACTGATGGTATGTGCTATAGATATGTTATTGTGGGCTTTTCAAAGGCTATCTACTTATTTCGGAAGGATCGAAATTGATTTGGAGGCCATTGGTAGGCTTAATGAGAATGTGTATTCTACATCGGGTCAAATTTGTTTACCCGGCACAGTTGATAGTATATGTTGAGCTGGCGGGGCGGTTCTTTCATTTCATTCACTTTCCATCATTGGGTATATCTGAGCTATTGTTCGTTGGTGCACGGATTGCATGGTATGCGAATATAAATAGGATTGGTGTGCCATATTGGTAGAGCAACTTGTACTGGATAGGGTGAGGTTATTTGACCTGGAATGAGTGTTATCAGATTTGATTAAGGTATGTTAGAAGGATAATGTCACTAGTCAGCTTAGATTTCGGCTAAGGTTCTTGTCGGGAAAGAGAGCTCCATGGCTTGATGATGTGATGGGTGGTTATGAGTTTCTGCGTGTTTCTTTCATCATTGGCAGTGTACGAAGATTTGGAACAAGATTTTTATTGATAGGAGGTTATATATAGGTACCGAGTTTGCTATTTGAGCAGCTATTATGGTCGGGAGCTATTGCTACATGTATCTGGGTTATGTGAAATATCATGTGATTATACGTGGGATATGGTTACAACTTGATGCATCTTGATTCAGACTTATATAAGGTATAAATACGAGAATTGGGTATTATATTGAATTTCGAAAGTTGGAGATTAGGTTCTAAGGGTTTTGAGCTAAGTTGAGGTACAAATCTTCGGTAGAATGTGTTGTCGAACTTATATAGGTTGAGGTGACGTGGGATCACTCATGGGGTATGTATATGGCAAGTTTATATAATGATTTGATGGCTTTGGCAAAACTGTTGGCACGTTCGAGAAGCGCATTTTTAAGTGGGAGAGAATGTAATGGCCCGACTGGTCGATATTGTTGAATTGACCTTGTGTGCAACGTTTGAAAGTAATCCGAAGTATTTAAGTGTGATTCAGACACTCTTTTTAAAGAATAAAGATTTAACAACTTAAGAGAAATTCTATTCGGTTTGAGTCTCGATTCTTTGTTGTGATGTTTCCGTTGGTGTTTTGAGGCTTTGAATAAGTTTGGATGATGTATTTGTACTTGTTGGTATGATTGGATGGGGTACCGAGGGGCTCGGGTGTATTTTGGATCATTGGTTGAGAAACTAGTTAAGTTAAGGATTTGAAGTTTGTCCATGGTCAATATCGGTTCAAGGTCACCTATTTTCAGTAGTTTGAGTGCGCGAGCAGGTTCGTAGCGTATTTTATGATTGAAATGAATATATGGTTTGTGTCCGGGAGGTTCCGAATGAGTTTTGGGTGCTAAAACAAAGAGTTTCTTATTGCTTATTTTTTTTCCGGGTGTAAGTAATTATGAAAATGCCATTTATGTCCCTGAAATTTTCAGATTTCTTTTAAAACTTCAAAATATAATATCTTCCTCATTTTAAAGCCAAGTTGGGTGATTCAAGAGGCTATCTTGAGCGTAATTTTGCAAGAATCTTGTTGGGATTATTAAACGTGAGTTTCGGGATCATCTAAGATCTGATTCGAGTTGGGACAGTTGCTACATTTTTTTTCTTGTTACGAAATTTAGTTACTTTTTCTCACAAGGTTTTGAAGTTCGGTTTTGGGCGATATGGGAGGGGATTTTTACTACTTTGATTGGGGTTAATATTTTTTACTCGGATTTGTTATTATTTCATGATTCCAACCTCGATTTTAGTGTTTGATTAATGATTTGAATTGGAGAAATTGGAAATTTTAGTAAAAACTTTCTAAAACATAAATTTATGGCTTGAAGGCCGATTTGAGGTCGGAATTGAATGACTTTGGTATGGTTGGACTCATTTCGGAATGGGTGTTCGGAATTTGTTAGTTTTGTCGGGTTCTGAGGTGCGGACCCAAGGTTGACTTTTTGATTTTAGTTAAAGATCGAATCTTTATTATTCAGAATTGTTTTCTATGGCTTTTATTTATGATATTAAGTTATTTTGGCTAGATTAGAGTCGTCCAGAAGGGGATTTATTATTAGTAGTTGATGTTACATGCTATTTTTTTCCATTCTTGAGTTATTCTCAACTACTAATAAATGCATATAAGGAAAACTTTGATAATGAAAACTAGGACATGTAATAACAACTTCAAGTAAAGCATGCAAGAATAAACTTGACAACGAAAGATAGAACAAATAGTAACAACTTCAATTAAATGCTTATAAGTAACCTAATAGTCTAACCTGGTCAATTTTTACATATAAGCCCGTGTACACACTCGTCACCTCATGTACACGTCTTCCACATAGTTCAAATAGTACAATCAACCCAAATCCTAATGGGTAGTTCCCCAACACAAAGTTAGGCAAGACACTTACCTGAAACAAGCTAAATAACTCCACTAATAAGCCATTCCCGTGCAAATCCAATTCCGGATGCTCGAATCTAGGCAAAATAACTTAATATCATAAATAAAAGCCATAGCTCAATTTCGGATAATAAAGATTCAACCTTTAATAAAAATTTAAAAGTCAACCCCGGACCCACACCTCGGAACCCAACCAAACTCACAAATTCAGAACACCCATTCCGATACGAGTCCAACCACACCAAAATCATCTAATTCCGACCTCAAATTGACCTTCAAATCCTCAATATATACTTTATGAAAGTTTTTACAAAAATTCCCAATTTCTCCAATTCAAATCATCAATTAACTGATCAAAACAATGATGGAATCATGAATAATGGATAAATCTGAGTCAAAAACACTTACCCCTATCCATGTCATGAAAATTCCCTCCAAAATCGCCCAAAATCGATCTCTCTAACTCAAAATATGATATAATGACTCAAACCCTCGAAATAGAGTACTATATAGTCTGCCTAGGTGTCATACATCGTATTCGCGGAAATAGCTTCGCGATCGTGAAGAACAAAAATTTCCAACTGCCAAAAGCTCCTAAGCGAACGCGACATGCCAGACGCGAACGCGATGACCAGTTACTCCAAGGCACGCAGTCGCGTTCCCATCCTCGCGACCGCGATGAACAAACTCGTGCCACCCCTCAGCCTTATGTAACGACACAATCGGTCGTTTTGAGCATTTGCACTTCGCTCGATAGTTTACGGGTGTGAGTAGCTCCGTATGATGTATTGTGATTTGTGTGAATTGTCGGTTTTGGTTTTCAGGCTATTCGAGACTGATTTGGAAGAATGATTCTCAACTAGGGAGCTTTAAATTTGAAAGAGTTGACCAAATTTGGATTTTTAACATTTGATTTCGGGTTGAATTTTTTGATGGTTCTGTTAGCTCCGTTGGGTAATTTTGGACTTAGGAGAGCGTCTGGATTGTGATTTGGACCTCCGTAGTTGAATTTGCTCGAAATGGCAAAAGTTGAAATTTTGGAAAGTTTGACCGGGAGTGTAATTTTTATTATTGGGGCCGGATTTTGATTCTGGAAGTTCGAGCAGGTCTGTAATGTCGAATGTGATTTGTATGCAAAATTTGAGGTCAATTGGACGTGATTTGATAGGTTTCGGCATAGGTTGTGTAAGTTTGAAGTTTCAAAGTTCATTGAATTTGAATTGGGGTGTGATTCATCATTCTGATGTTGTTATGTATGTTTTGAGGCCTCGAGTAGGTCCATGTTATGTTATTGGACTTGTTGATATATTCGGACAGGGTCCCGAGTGGTTCGGATGAGTTTCAGATGAGGTTCAAATCACTTTTGTTGCATAGTGCATTGTTGAAGGCTGTTGGTTCTGGTGTGATCGCACCTGCGACTGGTATTGCGTAGCTGCGATGGTCGCATAAGCGTTAGTGGAGGCGTAGAAGCGAGAAGAGGCTGGGTGAGGAAGAGCGCATAAGCGAATTTTTGTAGCGCACCTGCATGCGCGCAGATGCGAGATTGTAAGCGCAGGTGCGAAAATCTTCACATAAGCGGAATTTGATATCCGTAGGTACGTGGATTGCTGAGCAAGGCTATTTTCGTAGAAGCGAAGTTTTTACCGCAGAAGTGGTGGTCGCAGACGCGACGATCTGTCCGCAAATGCGGAATCGCTGGGCAGAATGTATTAAGTTTGAGGGTTGGTCATTTTTATCACATATTGAGCTATGGACTTCGGAATGAAGCAATTTTTTGAGCAAATTTCATCATAAGGATTTGGGTTAGTGTTCTCTACTTGATTTTGATTACATTTCATGAATCCCTCTTCATTTTTAGCAATTGGATTGTGAATTTTATAGAGGAAATTAGGGGTTTTGGCTTATGGTTTTCAGAATATTAATTTTTGAGTGTTGAACATCTAATTGCAGTCGGATTTGAGTGAAACTAGTATGGTTGGACTCGTAATTGAATGGGTTGTTGGATTTTGTAAATTTTGTCGAGTTTCAAGGTGCGGGCCCGGGTTGGGCTTTTGGCTGATTTTTGGGCTTTTGATTTAAGATTTGATCTTTTTCGATCGGGATTGGTTACTTTAGCATTATTTGATGTACTTGAGTTATTTTTGGTTAGTTTCGGGCCGTTCAGAGGTTGGAACGCACGGGATGCCATCTTTGGAGCATCGTTTGGCTTGCTCGGCATTGGTATCGGCTTGTTCGAGATAAGTAACTTCTAATCTTGGAGCTGAGGGTATTAACCCTGAATATATGTGTTATGTGTTTGATTTTGAGGTGACACACATGCTAGGTGACAGGCATGTGGGCATGCACCGTGTGAACTGTGATTTTCGTTATTTATGTGGTACTGTGTAGTTATCTGAGCTTGTCTGAAATCATGAAATCTCTACGTACTAGTGTTATCGAGCTGTGATTATGTTAGAAACCATGTCTAGTCTATATGCTTATCATGTTGGGACCCACTGAGGTCATTTCTGTTGTTGAGTAATCTTCGTTCACTGCATTACATACTCAGTCATGCGCATTCACATGTATATCATATCTCAGTCTCTGTTGTTATTTATTGATGCATCATATCATTATTTCGGGTTGGTATCATGACATTGTGAGCCGAGAGACTGGAGAAATTGATGACTAAGTGAGGCCGAGGGCCTGGTTGTCAAGATGATTATGGGATCGGGCTGCACGCCGCAGCGGGTCAGATTGGCTTACTATCGCACGTGAGTTGTCTGTGCGATTACAGATATTTATATTATGGGACGCAAGTTGTCCGTGCGGATTATAGAGCTTGGGCTGTAGGAGCCCCTCTGGAGTCTGCACACCCCAATGAGCGCAGGTACCTACTGAGTGTGAGTGCCGAGTGCTGAGTGACTGGGAGGACGGAGTGAATTGATACTCTGAGAGTATGCATATGATCTTTATCACTAATTTGCATCGCATTTGGCATGCACACTTGGCATACAGTCATAGAGATGCATTTTTCCTCAAGCTGTATAGTATCACGTCATTTATGACTTCTCATACATTTTTTTACATATGGGCATAGAGAGGCATCTTACACTTGCTATCTGAAAGGAAATATGGAACACCTTATTTATTGTTGAACACTTGCTATCTGAAAGGAAATATGGAACACCGTATTTTTGGCTTTTTCGATAAAAGATTTGGATTTTCACGGAGATACTTGAAAAGAAATGCCTATTTTTTTTTCTGGAACTGAGAACGAATTGAGCCTTTTATTTCTGAAATACTCGTTTGTTACTTGTACTATGCCGTTCTGAAATATTGGTGTTGGACTCGACCCTTTTTTTGTTAGCTCGTCACTACTTTCAACATAAGGTTAGGTTTGTTACTTATTGAGTACATGGGGTCGGTTGTACTCATACTACACTTCTGCACCTTGCGTGCAGATGTTGGTTGCGGATGTTGCTGTGTTCGATGAGAGCTGGATTGAAGATGTACCTGTGTTCCGGTTGTAGCTGCCCCTTGTTCGTGGTAGCTTTAGATCTATAAAACTCTGTTTATGTACTTTTCAAACAGACGATGTATTTATTTCATTTCAGCTTTGTAAATTCTATTCTTAGAAGCTCATGATTTGTACTACCAGTTCTTGGGGAATGTATAAGATTCAGATAATTTCTTTTGATTAATTGTCCTGTTAAATATTATTGAAATTGGATAGTTATTAGTTGATTTACCTAGCGGGTTGGGTTAGGTGCCATCACGACTAGTGGATTTTGGGTCGTGACACCTTACCTTCCTTCTATGCGAATGCGGCTCCCCGCCCGCGTTCACGATTCACAACCTCCCTAAAGCTTCGCGAACGCGATACACAAATCCCACTTGTCACCAAAAAGAGCTACGCGATCACGAAGAAGGAAACCAGACATCAGATGACAACAATCCAACACTTAGAGAAATGGTCAGAAACCCATCCAAAATACACCCGAGGCTCCCGGACCCCATCCAAGCATACATTTTTTTGTTCAATGATTCAGCTATGACACAAAAGTTTCAGTAATCCAGCTGCAGTGAAATAAAACCATTACAAGAGAATTTAGGGCTAACTTGTAAGAAGTTAGAATTGCTAGCAAAGATTAACTACAAATCTTACCTAGCTAGATGAGTAGATAAGATACTATTCTAAAAAGCCTAACAACACTAACTAAAATAACAGACGATGAGGCGAGTGAAATATTCACACGTTTCATACTAGGAGTTGATTGAAAACATGAGCTATCAACCCTGTTATATGACCCATGGCAAACAACAGAGCTATTGCAACCAGAGCGAGAAACTGCTGGAAGTAGAACGGTGCTTCCTCCCCATTTGGGCCACAAAATCCTAGTCAAAAAGCTTGTCACCGTACAGTTTAAAAAAAATACAAAATTGCAACACACAAAGGAATTGAAAGAAACACAAATAGCTGAAAATTACTTATCATGACATCCAACACAATTAAACTATAGAAAATGCCTCTTCTCAGACAAATAACTAAAGAAACATATAGAAACTAGAGTTTATACTTAGTAAATAGGACTTGAGAGTAAAATATTGAGGCCATGATATCTTATGATTCCTGATATCCAAGGAACAGATTAAGTAGATCAGCTTTTATTCATGATGGTCTCAACTGGATGACTAAGAAACAAAGAACACGAGAATGTGCACATACACGAAAGAGATGCAAAGTAGAAACTCGGCTACCATGGTCATGTTATTTGTTAGGTTTTTTGGGCCTTTCCCTTGCTATGTGGATTAAAAGGTGCCTTTTGGACCTATCCCACTTTTTCCTACAGTCGACTAATATCAAAAAAATATAAAAATCACCTATTTTAGGTCTAAAACACAATAAGAGAGAAACAACAACTTAATAGCCGTTTTTCAAGCCTTTGGAAGAGAAAATTATATTATTTACTTCAAAAAATATATGTTCAGGCAGTACGCTTCAAATAGCGATTTCTGACTCGTTAACCTTTGGATTGTATTCAAATTTGAACTAGGAGTTCTCAACATCTGGTTCTTGGATTTCAACAGTGGAGATTGGATTTGTAGGTATGTAGCTTCGATTTTGGAGGCATGAACAGTAGCTCATTTTTAGAATAATTTCTCTCTTTTCTTCAATTGTTTTTGGTGCAATCTTGTTTCTATTGTTGCTCTAGGTTTGGCACTTATTTTGTGGAAATTTAGAGAACTTTTATAACTCTTGTTGATTGTTTTGGTGGAACTATGTATCAAGAAATCCCAACCAAGGGGACAAAATGGCGCCTAACACCACTTGCCAGGCAATCCAACACTTCATAACAATAAATAAAACAAGTATAACAGTTAACAACATACTAATATTTATAAAGAGTGAAAACTCAGAAAAATACATAATGATTCTAAAACCAAACACTAACTAATATGTTTTCCAAGATTTGGTGTCACAAGTGCATGAGCTATTGATAGTACTAAATACAAAGTCTGCAAGAAAATACAATATTGTTTGGTGCAATAAACAATAATAAAAGGATAGGAAGGGGATTCCAAGGTTTGCGAACGACATGCAGAAAATACCTCAAGTCTCCTGAATAGTCCGAGCTAATCACCCCTGGGAACATCGCTGGGACCAACACTGGGATCTGCACAAAAAGTGCAGAAGTATAGTATGAGTACAACTGAACACATTGTACTCAGTAAGTATCGAGTCTAATTTTGACGAGGTAGTGACGAGGCTATGACAAGATACATACTTATAAACTTATGCAAGTAATAAGCAGAAAGCAATAGTAATATAGAAAGAGACGAATAAAAGCATAATATTCAATAAGAGAATACATAGCAATGGTTCTAGAAGATAACATCATGTCATATCCTTATAACACATCACCATAGTGGAGAACAACAACCAAGAAATAACCACAAGACACACTATCCGTTTCAAACATAATACCATTGCGGTGTGCCCTGATCCAATCATAATACCTTCAATAATCAATACTGTCATGGCGTGTAACCCGATCCAAAACTCAAAATCATCAACAATCAATACTGTTGCAGCATACAATCCGATCCAACATACTAATTAAAATGAAACACCCAATAAACTACCAGGTATGGCAAAGCTCATAACATAACATAAAAAAGAACGAACACGCATAATTAACCAACGAAAAACAAACACGAACCAAGTATGATAGGCAACCCAATATTCAAGAACTAGCCTCACACACACACACACACAAACACATATATATATATCAACAGGTACTCCAACAAGTTGTAAACACATGAACAGTCTAATAGTCACACAATCCGACTTAGCATAGTATAGTAAGGCAAGAAACAAGTTAAGACATAAAGCAAGTAAAGCCATGAAATAGGTAAAGGCATGAAGCAAGTAAGGGAGTATATCTAGTAATATGTAAAAGTATGTAACCAGTAAGGCATATAACTAGAAAAGGCATATATCAAGTAAGGAATGTAGCAAGCAAATGCATGCGATTAGAAAAGGCATGAAACAAGTGGAGACATGTGACAAGTAAGAGCATACAACAAATGACTGAATGAAATATGTAAAGACATGATATAATTAAAGGCATGAAATAAACTAGTCGCCCCATCCCCGTATGATTTAACCTATGACAACGCATGTACATTCGCCCCCTTAAATATACGCCATCCCCAACACATAAATCACGTAACATATAGATCCAATTATATCCTAATTCCCTCAAATTAAGGTTAACCACAATACTTGTCTTTTCCATAACCAAATCAACAATCCAACACAACTTTTTCTTTATAACAATCCTCCTAACCACTTGAATCTAGTCAAATAATGCCCAACTAAGTCAAAAACAAGCTTTAGAAACTACTCTAGTATCTAATAAATTCGATCTTTAACATATATAAAAAAGTCAACAAAAGTCAACCCGGACACACTTGATCGAAATCCAAAATCAAGAGTAAATACCGATTACCCATTCTTTCCCGAGTCCAAATATGTGATTTCTTTCAATATCCGATCTCAAATTGAGGTCTAAATCTCTAAAATACAAAATCCTAAGTTTCTACCCATCAACCCTATTTTGACTCTATAAAATCTTATATTTAGGGATGAACATGTATAGAAATTTATCAAAAATAAATTAAAGATACTAACCCTTGAAGATGGGAAGAAAATTCTCTTCAAAAATCGCCTCCCACAAAGTCTAGGTCTCAAAAATGGAATAAGACAAGCTAATCCTGAAATTCCCTATTTTTACCCAGATGCTGATGTTGCAATTGCGAACACTAGTTTGCAATTGCGCATCTTGCAAATGCGAACCAATGTTCGCAAATCCAAAAATGGCCTAGAGCCTCAGATGCCGCAAATGCAACACACACATTGCAATTGCAAGGGTCACAAATGCGACTCAAGCATCACAATTGCGAATCTGGCCTACCAATCCGAGCTTCGCAAATGCGAGGTCCATTTCATGAATGCGAACCTCACATTTTGCGAGTAGTTCATCGCAATTGCGATGACTGTAGTACCAGCAATACCAAGTCTTTTCAAAATAGCCCAAAACCAATCCAAAACTCACATGAGCCCCAATCCAAACATCCACACAAGTGTATAACCTCATATGAACTCGCTCGCAAGCTCAAAACATCAAAATAACATCTATAATTAGGAATCAAGCATCAAAACCGAAGAATTCACATGTTCGTAACTTCTAATTACAACTTTCTACAATAAGCGTCGAAATGGCCTTGGGTCACCCAGAAACCCAACCAATACGTATAAGTCCCAAATTATCATATGAATCTATCGGAATCATCAAAACACTGATCCAAGGTCATTTACCAAGAATAATGTTAGTGGTAAACTCCAACAACTTCAAAATTCAAGTGTTCTTTGTAAAAACACATTTAAACTTTTCCAAAATTAAAACAAACCACGCACACAAGTCATGAATCATCAAAATAATTTAATCAAAGTCTTAAAGCATGAAACGGAGACTTGGAACTCAAAACGACCTATCAGATCGTTACATTCCCCCCCTCTATAAGAAATGTTAGTCCTTGGACGAACATAGAAATGTACCTGAACTTCCAAAATAATGTGAATATCTACTCCTCATATCAGACTCGGACACCCAAGTAGCCTCCTCAATCGGCTGACATTTCCAAATCATTTTCATGGAAGGAATTTCTTTAGATCTCAACTTTCGAACTTGCCGATCTACAATGGCTATTAACTCTTCTTCATAATTCAGATTCTCGTCAAGCTGCATCGTGCTAAAATCTAGAACATGCGACTTATCTTCAAGATACTTTTGAAGCATAAAAATATAATATACCGAATGTACCCCTGCTAGACTAGGAGGCAATTCAAGCCTATAAGCAACCTTTCCGACTCTCTCTAAGATCTCAAATGAGCCAATAAACCTCAGGCTCAATGTACCTTATTCCCAAATCTCATAACGCTCTTCATAGGCAAAAATTTCAAAAGTACCTTCTCGCCCTCCATATAAGCCTCATTACAGACCTTCTTATACGCATAATTCTTCTGCATGCTCTGCGCTGCACGAAGACAATCTTAGATCAACTTCACCTTATCTAAGGCATCACAAAAAAATTCTGTACCCAACGTCCTAGCCTCACCAGGCTCAAACCAACCAATAGGAGAGCAACACCTCCTACCATATAAAGCCTCGTATGATGCCATTTGAATGCTGGACTGATAGATTTTATTGTAGTCAAACTCCGCCAATGGTAGAACCGGTCCTAATTGCCTAAGGAATTAGTAACACAGGCTCTTAACATATCCTCAAGTATCTAAATGGTCCGCTTGGAATGGCCATCCTTCTGCAGGTGAACTGCAGTGCTGAGCTCCATCTGCGTGCCCATCTCTCGCGGAACAACTCTCCGATAGTGCGATGTGAAATGCGTGCCGCTATCTAAAATGATTGAAATTGGCACATCATGCAAGCGAACAATCTCCCTGATGTTGATATGATCCAATCTCTTTGAGGTGTAAAAAGTTATCTTAAGGACATTGTGTCCTTAACATTTACACTGAATATATGAAGTTAAAGACACGAGATCCTAAAGTTTAACCATCAATATGCATCTCCACCTAAAAATCCCAATCCTCTACCGGTGCCAACTCTAATATCACCAACCTCTGAACCAAAACACATGGTTTCTGATTGTTCATACTTCACAAGCTGGCAATTCAAACATCATGTAGCATGCTCAACAATGTCCTTCTTCATCTTCCACCACCAGTAATGCCGCTTCAAGTCACGATACATCTTTGTGATACCTAGATGAATAAAATACCTTGAACTCTGAGCTTGTTCAAGAATCAACTCCCTCAAGCAACCAATATTCGAAACACAAATTCGGCCCTGAAGCCGTATAACACCATCATCTCCAATCATAACCTCATTTGCACTACCTCGTTGCACCATGTCCTTCAACACCAACAAATGAGGATCATCAAATTTGTGAGCCTTGATGCGCTCCAACAAGGACTACTGTGCTACCACATAAGAAAGAACTCTACTAGGCTCCCAAATATCAAACCTCAAAAACCTATTATCCAAGACCTGAACATCCATAGTCAATGGTCTCTCTTCGGCTGGAATAAATGCAAAACTATCCATACTCTCCATCTTTCTACTCAAGGCATCGACTACCGCATTTGGCTAGCCCGAATGATACAAGATAGTGATATCATAGTCTTTTAACAAATCCAACAACCTTTGCTTCCTCAAATTCAAATCCTTCTACTTGAACAAATGTTGGAGACTCTGATGGTCAGTGTAGACCTCACATGACACACCATACAAGTAGTGCCTCTAAATCTTGAGTGCGTGCACAATAGCTACCAACTCCATATCACAAACAAGATAGTTCTTCTCATGGGTCTTTAATGGACGAGATGCGTAGGCAATCACTTTATCATCGTGCATCAATATCGTGCCAAGTTCAATACGTGAAGCATCACAATACACGATATATGACCCCAAACATGTGGGTAAACCAATACTGGATCTATAGTAAAAACCACCTTGCGCTTTTGAAAGCTTTCCTCACACTCATATACCACATAAAATGAGCACCCTTCTAAGTGAACTTGGTCAGTATGGCTGTAATATATGAAAATCCTTCAACAAAGCGACAATAGTAGCCTGCCAAACCCAAGAAACTCTAGATCTCCATAGCTGCAGTAGGGCTAGACAAATTTTGAACTGCCTCAATCTTCTTAAGATCAACCTTGATACAATATCTAGGCACAACAAGATTTAAGAATGCAATTGAGTCCAACAAAACTCATACTTCAAAAACTTGGCATAAAGCTGACGACCCTTCATAATCTAAAGTACTACTTTCTGGTGTTGCTCATGCTCCTCTCTAGGAATCCAAATAAGGCCTGAACACTCGGTTCATCAAATCCATGAAATCTATGGGGGCATTAGTGATCCCAAATGACATCACCAGGAACTCATAATGACCATAACGAGTCATAAAAGCTATCTTAGGGACATCCAAAGCCCTAATATTCACCTGATGGTAGCCAAATCTCAAATCAATCTTGGAAAGCACCTTGGCACCCTAAAGTTAACAATCATCAATCCAAGGTAATGGATACTTGTTTTTAATATTAACCTTGTTCAACTTCCAATAATCAATACACATCCTCGTAGAACCATCCTTCTTCTTCACAAACAATACGGGTGTACCCCAAGGACAAACACTTGATCTAATGAATCCCTTATCAAGGATATCCTGCAACTGCTCCTTTAATTCCTTCAACTCAGCTAGAGCCATACGGTATGGTGGAATAGAATTGAGTTGTTGACGTGGATCCAAGTCAATGTAAAAGTCAATATCCCTATTGGGTGGCATGCCTAGTAAATCTATAGGAAACACCTCTGGGAACTCTTTCACAACCGATACTGAATCCATAGAAGGAACATCTGCACTATAATCACAAATGTAAGCCAAATATGCTAAACATCCCTTCACAACTGATCCATGTCCAATCCACACTCAATAGTGAGTGGAAACAGTCGTTGCAATTATAATACCCAACAAGAGTCGGGGTCGAATTCCTCAGGGTGTTTATGAAGGGTGTTGAGGTAGATACTTGAAAGGAGCACGTGAAACAACTTAATTGCACTTCCAAATAAAGGGTGATTTTTTTCCATATCAATACTAAGAAATTTAAACTAATTAGAAGAAATTAGAGAGTGAATAATTATTTTTGGTGTTTTTAATCAATTGGAAAAAAGCCTAGGGATGTAACCTTCACATAGGTGCAAATTAGCGAGTAATTATGTTGATGCCTATTTTGTTGATCGGGGTGTATTATAACTCCCAAGTGCCCACTCAATACCTCTCGGTTATAGAGTGGTTGTGCCCAAATTAGCTTTCTCAAGTCCAATTGGGTATCAATTCAAATAATTGATATGAGCTCAAGACGGGTTTTCCCTATCTCTAGTTCAAACCCTTTAATTAGGCTAGCCAAAACCTTAACTAGCTCAATTCCTTGTTAGCCAAGTTTTCCTAGACTAAGTCCCTCTTTCTCACGTAAGAACTAAGTCAAATATGCATGAATCATTGTTTGCAACCATTAATTCTAGAAATGATGCATAAAAAAGGATAAATAATAAACACTCAATCATAAACAATCATTAAAACAATAACCCATAAGATTTACACACTAGGGTTGGGTCACAACCCTAGACAAAATCTAGCCACTCATGCTAGAAAGTGAAGAAAACAAAGTAGAAGAAGTATTTAAAGCCATAAACTAAAATTAAATAATAAAACTAATGGGATTTCTCAAATAATTGTCACTACTTTCCCAAAAGATTAAAATATAACTGTTACAGCTTCTTACAATACAAAACTTGCCCTAAAAAAGTATTTCCCGTCTATTTATAGTGCCCTTAAATTCGCTGACAAAAATGCCCTTCGGGAGGTTCTGCGACCGCACAATTCCATATGTGGTTCGCACTTTTCTTCTCTTCTTCAGTTGGGAGGGATTCACAACTGCACAATTCCATCTGCGGCTACACTTCAGCTTATGCGGCTGCACTTTCCATCTGCGGACCGCACTTTGATGAGGCTTCACACTTGGTCTTTTTGCACCTTCTCTGAACTTTTCAAATCTTGTTAGTGCGACCAACTTTTGTAGCCGCACAATTTGGTGTGCGGACCACACTTGTTAAAAGTCCTTTGAGGCTTCAGGTGTCTTCTCTGCGGCCGTAGGTATATTTCTGCCGACCACACTTTCTTTTGCGGACCGCACATTGACCTGCTGTACTCCTTCTTGCCTTTTTGAGCCGGAATACTCCTTTTTGAGTTAGATTTATTCATTAAGGTCCAATCCTCCAATATGCCTGTAATTTACACCATTTTATTAGTTTTGGGAACAAAAATTAGTACTTTCGGACTAAAACTTAAGTAAGAAGGTACTAATAAGTGGTTGAAATCAACACTTATCAACTCCCCCAAACTTAAGTCTTGCTTGTCCTCAAGCAAATAGATTAGTTCCCGCCTCCTCAAAGTGAAAGGTCATTTCAAAGGTTCAATTGTAAGCCATTTATATTCAGTTGGGACCAACAATTACCCACAATACTGATGCATTTTCAACAAGGTGACAAACCATATGTTACGTGCATATAACTCTTGTGTGACATTTGAGCCTCAAGAATTGACTTCACTCATCAAGGACTCTTGTTCTATCATGTAGATCATGGTGGACTTTAAACTCTTCCTCCTCTACCCTCCAGTTGCTATGCTCACTTCAAGAATTAACAATCAATTTCTAGAGCAATGAATGATTCACTCTTCTCTCACAAAGGAATGTCACAAGAAAGGCTTCAAGTACCATAGGCTTGCCCCTCATGTAGATCTCTACTACTGTAATCTCACTCGGTTCAAAATCAAGTAGGACTTATTTCGGGTTGTAATGAAGGCTTTTGGATTGGGGTTCAATACCATGTGGGATAAGAGGTTACACCCTTTCTTAAGCACTCCACTCTTTTCATTTATCGGCTCACATTTACCAACCCTTAGAGGCATTTCTTTTTCTTTGGGGAGGGGGGGGGGATAGGGAGACTTACCATCACTCTTTATTGTTCATTTCATTCTTTTTCTCCCTTGATGCTCATACTAGAGATAGTTGCCTCTTTTTGATTTCATCAATCTCCTTTTTTATTTTCTTTTTGGCATTTTCTTTTTGTTCTTTTTCTTTTCTTGCCTTATCGTTTCATAGAGATAATTTCTTTTCTCTTTTTGATGCCTTCATACATCTTTTACATTTCTCATCATTCCCCCCAAACTTATGCCTTAAGCCACTTATTTCATAAGAGTATTAAGGAAGGTCCGGGTGCCACGAGAGTATTATAGACACACTGGGTAAAGGGTTGTAGCATGGTTACCAATAGAGAAAGGCTAAAGGCTCAAAGAGGTTGACTAGGGATAACAAATATTGGGAGGCAATAGAAAGCTCAAACATACCAAGGACAACCTACAATCACCTTCCAAACAAAGCAAACCTAGAATTTTGCCTTGAAAAATATTTGGGGCAAGTTCTAGACCATCCACTCAAATACTTGGACTAGCAACAAAAATCACCTCACCTCTCATGCAACTAGAAAGTAAAAGAGGATAGAATCTAAAGCCTACAATGATCACAATCAAGTTAAAGATCACTATGGTCCAATCAAGCACTCAATGATTATCAAAGTCAACTCAAGAACTTCAAAGTCACTAACTAGAGCTATTTTCTTCCAAAAACATTGTTTCCAACCATAAGCACACAGTTAAGGGTGTTGGTGCCAAATGGCGCATGAATAACTTTTTTTTAGAGAAAGACTTGATTAAGGCTTTTATTCATTACTACTACTACTACTACTATTATTACTTAAACACAAAAATAGACTCATTCCGTTAATAAAGTTGTCACACCATCCATCCTCGGTTGTCGAATTTGGAAGTTTCAAGTTTCTTTAAGTTTGAATTGGAGAGTGATTCATGATTTTAGCATTGTTTTATGTGATTTGAGGGCTCGACTAAGTTCGTATGGTGTTTTAGGATTGGTTTGTATGTTTGGTTAAGGTCCCGGGGGTCTCGGGTGTGTTTCAAATACTTAACGGATGAAATTTGGACTTAGGGATGTTGCTGAGTTTTTGTTGGTTCTGGTGTTTCACACCTGCGAAGGAATAGGCGCAGATGTGGAATTCGGAGGCTTAACCAGGGGTCGCAGGTGCGAGGAATTTTGGCATTTGCGACGCTCGCAGATGCGCCCAACGTTGCGGCAAGGAATAGGAAGGTGCCTCTAGTAGATTGCCCTTTCATTTCATTTCCTGGGCTAGGGTCGATTTGGGGATTTAGACCTCGAATTGAGGTCGGATTCCAAAACCAATTGTATATCCGGACTCATCTTGGAATGGGTGTTCGGATTTCGTAAGTTTTTCCGAGATTTGAGACGTGGGTCCCACTGCCGAATATTTTAATGAATTTCAAATTTTATCCGGAAAATTAATAAATTCACATGGAATTAATTCCTATGATTCGTATTGAGTATATATTGAATTGTTTGTGAATAGATTTGAAGCATTCGGAGACAAATTTAAAAGAGAAAGATGTGGTTGAGTAATTGATTGGAATTTACGAAGCGAGGTAAGTGTCGTGGTTAACCTTGACTTGAGGGAATAGAATCCTTATATCTAATAAGCAACTGAATGTCACTCGGCATATACAATTAACACCTCTGAAAATTTACAAAAACAATTTTCCAAAATATGGAATACCGTAAGTCACAAGCAACTAAGAAGTCTTAATTGTTCTATACATCATTTCTACAGAAAGAATGAAAAATGAACATAGAGGGATAGAGGGGGACTCCAAGGATCTACGCGTGCGAGCATATGTACCTTGAAGTCTCCAATAAGCAGCAGCGACTGCAATTAGTGATGAGGCTGGTAAGATGAACCTGGATCTACACACGAAAAGCATATGCAGGAAAGGGCGTGAGTACACCACAACGGTACCCAGTAAGTGCCGGGCCTAACCTTGGTCGAGTAGTGACGAGATCAGGTCAGGGCCCTAGTGGTATAAATATAATGAAATAAGGCAGAATAAAATATCGCAGTAAAATAAATACGGAAATCTAGCAGGAATAGAATCAAATGAAAGACAACAGCTCAGAACACACTGATAAAAATAGTGGATCTCCCGAGATACCATTTCGTAGTCCCAAACGTAAATGTGCAGGGGGATCTCCTAGAACATTGTTCCGTAGTCCCAACATAAATATGCAAAACATGGGGATCTTTCGGAATACCGTTCCGTAATCCCAAAGTAAATATGCAGTATAGGGGGATCTCCCAGAATACCGTTCCGTAGTCGCAGAGTAAATATGTAGCGCAACCAACCGAAATAACAATTACAGCAGGAAATCCTAAATTTTAGACTAAGTTCAAGTCAAGGAAAGCAGGTAATTTCACTAAACATGCTGCACAGAGTTCAAATAGGCAGTTAAACAAGTAGGCATGCTATTCAAGTCTAAACAGGATAGTTACATATGCTAGTGTGTTTCAAATAAGGAGAAAACAAGTTATGACTTAGTGAAAATGGAGTTTTACAACAAATAGCCCGTGTACATACTTGTCATCTCACGTACGCGGCGTTCACATATTAAACAGTACCCAATCCTAAGGGGAGTTCCCCCACACAAGGTTAGGCAAGACACTTACCTCGAACCAAGCTCAAATCAATCTGTCATAATGCTCTTTCCACGAATATCCGACTCCGAATGGCTCAAATCTAGCCAAAACCAATTACATAATATAAATATAGCTACAAGAAACTAATCTAGCTAACGAAATCAAAGCTAAGGCAAGAAATTAGAAAAACGCTCCAAAAGGTCTCCCCTGGCCCACGTCTCGGAATCGGGTAAACGTTACCAAATATGAACACCCATTCACTTACAAGATCACTCGTACCAAAATTATCCAAATCTGATGTCCAAATCCAACTCAAAACGCAGAAATTCGGTCGGGGAACATTTCCACCATTTTCCCAACTTTCTCACTTAAATTCCTTAATTAAATGAAGAAAACAACAATAGATTAATGAAATATGATCAAAATCAAGTTAGGAATCGTTACCTCAAAGCTTTCTCTGAAAATCCCTCAAGAAATCGCCTTCTCCCGAGCAAAAAAATCAAATTTGTGAATATGAACCTCAACCCTCGATTCTGCCCAACGATCTTCGCACTTGCGGGCCATGGGTCGCACTTGCAACGCCGTATCTGTAGAAATTCCCTCGCAGGTGCGGAAATCACTTAAGAGGGTTGGGTCTGCATATGCGGCAGTGGGGGTGGCACCTGCACGTGCGCGCCTGCAGAACACTGTCCGCTTCTGTGTTCTTCCTCCGCGCCTACGAATCCTTGGGCGCATCTGCGGGCATCGCAGATGCCGAAATTCCTCGCACATGCGACCCTTGGTCAAGCCTCCGAATTCCGCATCTGTGCCCGTTCCTCCTAACGTGCGAGCCCGCATATGCGGTCTCCTCTCCGCAGGTGCGAAACACCAGAACCAACAAAAACTCAACAACTTCCCTAAGTCCAGAATTCATCTGTTAAGCATCCGAAACACACCCGAGACCCCCGGGACATTAACCTAACATACTAACCTATCCTAAAACACCATACGAACTTAGTCGAGCCATCAAATCACATTAAACAATGCTAAAATTACGAATCACACTCCAATTCAATCTTAAAGAAACTTAAAACTTCCAAATTCGACAACCGATGCCGAAACCAACCAACCAAGTCTGATTGACCTCAAATTTTGCACACAAGTCATATTCAACACTACGGACCTACTCCATCTTCCGAAATCGGAATCCAACCCCGATATCAAAATTTCCACTACTGGCCCAAAACTCCAAAAATTCATCTTTCGCCATTTCAAGCCTAAATGAGCTATGGACCTCCAAAACACGATCCGGGAATGCCCCTAAGCTCAAAATCACACAACGAAGCTAACGGAATCGACAAAATTCCATTCCGGTGTCGTCTTCACACAGTTCTGACTACGGTCCAATTCCTAAGGCTTAAACCTTTATTTAGGGACTAAGTGTCCCAAAATACTCCGAAACCCAATACAAAATCTCCCGGCAAGTCACCTAAGCAGAAAAAGGTACGGGGGAAACAGTAATTAAGGGATCGGGGGTATTACTCTCAAAACGACTGACCGGGTCGTTACATCCTCCCCCTCTTAAAATAATCATTTGTCCTCGAACGAGTATAGAGACATACCTGAAGTGGTGAAAAGATGAGGATAACGACTGCGCATATCCTGCTCGGTCTCCAAAGTCGCCTTCTCGACCGGCTGTCCCCTTCACTGAACCTTCACAGAAGCAATGTTCTTTGACCTTAGCTTTCTAACCTGCCTGTCTAAAATAGCCACTAGCTCCTCAATATAAGATAGATCATTGTCCAATTGGACTGAGCTGAAATCCAACACATGAGATGGATCGTCATGATACTTCCGGAGCATAGAAACATGGAATACCGGATGAACTCTTGCTAGAATGGGAGGCAAGGCAATCTCATAGGAAACCTCCCCAACTCGCCGCAACACCTCAAATGGACCAATGAACCTTGGGCTCAGCTTTCCCTTCTTTCCAAATCTCATAACGCCTTTCATAGGCAAAACTCGGAGCAAGACTCGCTCTCCAACCATGAATGCCACATCGCGAGCCTTCCGATCCACATAACTCTTCTGTCTGGACTGGGCTGTGCGAAGTCTATCCTGAATCACCTTAACCTTTTTCAAGGCATCCTGGACCAAGTCCGTATCCAATAATCTGGCCTTGCCGGGCTCGAACCAATCCACTGGGGACCGACACCACCTACCATACAGAGCCTGATACAGTGCCATCTGAATGCTGGACTGATAACTGTTATTTTAAGCAAACTCCGCAAGTGGCAAGAACTGGTCCCAAGAAGCTCCAAACTCCATCACACACGCACGGAGCATATCCTCAAGAATCTAAATTGTGCGCTCGGACTGCCCGTCCGTCTTAGGGCGATAGGTTGTGCTCAACTCCACCCGAGTACCCAATTCTTGCTGTACGGCTCTCCAGAACTGCAATGTAAACTGCGTGCCCCAGTCAGAGATGATAGATACCGGCACGCCATGAAATCTGACAATCTCTCGGATATAAACTTGAGTCCGCTACTCGGAAGAATAGGTAGTCATCACAGGAATGAAATGAGCTGACTTGGTCAGCCTGTCCACAATCACCCAAAATGCATCAAACTTCCGCTGAGTCCGTGGGAGTCCAACAAAGAAGTCCATAGTGATCAGCTCCTATTTTCACTCTGGAATCTCTATCTTCTGAAGCAACCTACCCGGTCGCTGATGCTCATACTTCACCTGCTAGCAATTTTGGCATCTAGCCACATACTCTACTATGTCCTTGTTCAGCCTCCTCCACCAATAATGCTGCCTCAGGTCCTGATACATCTTCGCGTCACCCGGATGAATGGAGTACCGTGAGCTGTGAGCCTCCTGGAGAATCAACTCAGGCAAACCGTCCACATTGGGCACACATAACCTACCCTGATCCTCAATGCACCATCCTCCCCAATAATGACCTTCTTAGCATCACCGTGCTGGACCGTGTCCTTAAGGACAAGATGATGGGGGTCATCATACTGACGCTCCCTGATACGATCATAAAGGGAAGATCGAGAGACCACATAAGCCAGTACTCGACTCGGCTCAGAAATATCCAATCTCACAAACTTGCTGGCTAAGGCCTGAACATCCAATGCCATGGGCCTCTCTGCTGCGGGTAGATAAGCTAAAATCCCCAAACTCTCTGCCCAACGACTCAAAGCATCGGCCACCACATTGTCCTTCCCCGGGTGGTACAAAATGGCGATGTCATTATCCTTAAGCAGCTCTAACCACCTCCTTTGACGTAGATTAAGATCCTTCCGCTTGAACAGATACTGCAAACTCCGGTGATCAGTGTAGATCTCACAAGGAACGCCGTACCTATCATGCACCTTCAGTTGTCTGGACGCGTAGGCAATCACCCTACGGTGCTGCATCAACACCGCGCCGAGGCCAACTCGTGATGCATCACAATGTATAAGACCACGAACCTGAAGGCAACACCAATACTGGTATTGTGGTCAAAGCTATCATAAGCTTCTGAAAGATCTCCTCACACTCCTTTGTCCACCTGAACGGAGCACCCTTCTGGGTCAGCCTGGTCATAAGTGTTGCAATAGAAGAAAATCCCTCAATAAACCGACGGTAATACCCCGCCAACCTAAGAAAACTCCGGATCTCTGTAGCTGAGGACAGTCTGAGCCAACACTACACTACTTCCACCTTCTTCGGATCCACCTTGATCCCCTCACTCAACAAAATATGACCCAAAAATGCCACGGAGTCTAACCAGAACTCATATTTTGAGAACTTTGCATACAACTTTTTTTCTGTGAATGTCTGAAGCACTGTCCTCAGGTGCTGCTCATGATCATCCTGAGTCCGGGAATATACTAGAATGTCATCAATGAATACGATGATGAAAGAATCAATATAGGGTCGGAACACACTATGCATCAAGTGCATAAAAGCTACTGGGGCATTGGTCAGCCCAAAAGACATAACAAGAAACTCATAGTGACCATGTCTGCTCCTGAAAGTAGTCTTCGGGATATCTGGCCCCCGAATCTTCAACTGATGATAGCCCGAACGCAAGTCAATCATGGAAAACACTTTGGCACCCTGTAACTAATCATATAGGTCATCAATATGAGGCAAAGGATACCTATTCTTCACTGTGACTTTGTTAAACTAGCGATAATCAATACACATACGCATAGAACCATCATTTTTCTTCACAAACAAGACAGGAGCACCCCAAGGTGACACATTGGGATAAATGAAGCCCTTATCAAGCAATTCTTGTAACTGCTCCTTCAACTCCTTTAACTCAGGAGGAGCCATACGATATGGAGGAATAGAGATGGGCTGAGTGCCCGGCAATAAATCAATGCCAAAATTAATATCTCTGTCGGGCGCCATGCTCGGAAGATCAGTTGGGAACACATCTGGAAAGTCCCTCACTACTAGAACTGACTCAACTATAGGGGTATCAATACTGACATCTCTCACATAAGCTAGATACGCGTCACATCCCTTCTCAACCATTCGTTGAGCTTTAAGAAATGAAATAACTCTGCTGGGAGTATACTCTAAGGTACCTCTCCACTCTAACCGCGGTAAGCCTGGCATAGCCAGCCTCATGATCTTAGCGTGACAATCAAGAATAGCATAATGGGGTGATAACCAATCCATGCCCAAGATAATATCAAAATCTATCATGCTGAGTAATAATAAGTCAGCTCTAGTCTCAAAACCACTAAGAGCAATCAAACACGACTGATACACTCATTCCATAACAATAGAATCTCCCACAGGAGTAGACACATAAACAGGGAAACTCAAAGAATCACGAGATATGCCAAATGTGGGGCAAAATAAGAGAACACATATGAATACGTATAGCCTGGGTCAAATAATACCGACTCATCTCTATGACAGACTGGAACAATACCTGTGATGATAGAGTCGGAAGCAACTGCCTTTGTACGAGCCGGAAGAGCATAATACCTGGCCTGGCCTCCCCCTCTAGGGCAACCTCGACCTCCCCGACCTCCACCACAAGCTGGCTGAGCAGGTGGGGAAGTAGCTAGTGCTGGAATCATGGATTGAGGACCTGGTGGAGCACGCGGTGGCTAAGAAGTCTGTGGAGGTGCAACCCTCCTATGTCTGGGGCAATCCCTCACCATATGGCGGGTGTCTCCACACTCAAAATAAGCCCTCAGAGGGTGTGGATGGTGCGACTGACTCGGGCCAGGTCTGCTGGACTGGCTGCTAAAAGCACCCCATGCAGGAGGATCCTGGCGGTGCATAATAAGGCTCCTGGGGCCTAGAAGGGGCTGGAACACCATTGGCGGCTGGAAGAGCTGAATGAACGGGGCGACCCACATAACCCCTACCATGGCGGGCAGCTGGGGCACGAGCTCCAGAATAAGAACCAGTCTCTCGAGACCTCTTGGCCTCTCTATCCTCTCGGTCCTGGGCAAGCATGCCCTCCAATCTCCTAGCAATACTCATAACCTGCTGGTAAGGAATATCCATCTCCAGCTATCTAAACATACTAATCCTGATACTGGGGTGGAGTCCCTCAATAAATCGTCAAACCCTCTCTCGAACTGTGGCAACCAAGGTTGGTGCATGTCGGGCCAAATCACTGAAGCGGACTGCATACTCTGACACAGTCATAGCACCCTAGCGCAGCAACTCAAACTCCACGCGCCATGAGTCCCTGAGGCTCTAAGGGACATACTCTCTCAAAAATATGTCCGAGAACTGAGTCCATGCAAGTGAAGCTACCTCATATGGACTACTCAACTGATAAGCACGCCACCACTGATAGGCTGCTCCTCTAAGCTGGAAAGTGGTAAAAGAAACCTCACTCATCTCCGCTACGCCCATAGTATGGAGAATATGATGACACTCCTCCAGAAAACCCTGAGCATCATCTGTAGCCAATCTGTTGAAGGTAGGTGAGTGGTACTTCTGGTACCTCTCAAGTCTGAGATGCTCCACCTCAGAAGCGGCTGTCCTAGTCTGAGGCTGAACCGGGGCTACCGGCAGCATAGGAATGAACTTTGGGGTCTGATCAACCTGGACCCTCTGCTCAGGAGTGTGGGCTGTAGGAGTCTGTGCCCCTCCCCCGGCCTGAGATGTGGCGGGAGCTAAGGGAATCAATCCAGCTTGAGCTAAGGTGTTGAACATGCTCATGAACTGGGCCAGAGTCTCCTGGAGGGCTAAGCAAAGTCTCGGTCCTGCTCCTGGCTTAACAGGATTTGCAGGCACGTAGGAAGAACGCAGAAGCGGACAGTGTTCTACAAGCGCGTATGTGCAGGTGCGGCCCCCATTGCCGCAGATGCGAACCTAGCCCTCTTAAGTGATTTTTGCACCTGCTAGGGATTTTCCGCAGATGCGGCATCGCAGGTGAGACCCATGGCCCGCAAGTGCGAAGATCGCTGGGCAGAAAAGGGGCAGAATCGAGGGTTGAGGTTCATATTCACAAATTTGATTTTTTAGCCAGGAAGAAGGCGATTTCTTGAGGGATTTTAAGAGAAAGCTTTGGGGTAATGATTCCTAACTTGATTTTGATCATATTTCAATAATTTATTATTGTTTTCTTCATTTAATTAAGGAATTTGAGTGAGAAAGTTGGGGAAATGGGGGGAAGTTCCCCAACCGAATTTTTGAGTTTTGAGTGGAATTTGGACATCGGATTTGGATAATTTTGGTACGAGTTATCTCGTGAGTGAATGAATGTTCATATTTGGTAATTTTTACCTGATTCCGAGACGTGGGACCGGGAGACGTTTTGGGGAATTTTTCTAATTTCTTGCCTTAGCTTTGATTTCGTTAGCTAGATTAGTTTCTTGTAGCTATATTTATGTTATGTAATTGGTTTTGGCTAGATTCGAGCCATTCTGAGTCGGATATTCGTGGAAAGAGCGTTGTGACAGATTGGTTTGAGCTTGATTCGAGGTAAGTGGCTTGTCTAACCTTGTGTGGGGGAACTCCCCTTAGGATTTGGTACTGTTAAATATGTGAGCACCGTGTACGTGAGGTGACAAGCACGTACACGCGCTATTTGTTGTAAAACTCCGTTTTTCACTAAGTCATAATTTGTTTTCTCCCTATTTGAAACACACTAGCATATGTAACTATCCTGTTTAGACTAGAATAGCATGTCTACTTGTTTAACTGCCTATTTGAACTCTGTGCAGCATGTTTAGTGAAATTACCTGCTTTCCTTGACTTGAACATAGTCTAAACTGTAGGATTTCCTTCTGTAATTGTTATTTCGGTTGGTTGCGCTGTATATTTACTTTGGTACTACGGAACAGTATTCCAGGAGATCCCCATGTACTGCATATTTACTTTGGGACTACAGAACGGTATTCCGGGAGATCCCCCTGTTTTGCATATTTATTTTGGGACAACGAAATGGTATTCCGGGAGATCCCCTTGCGCATTTACGTTTGGGACTACGAGACAGTATCTAGGGAGATGCCCTGTTGTTATCACTATGTTCTGAGCCGTTATCTTTCACTTGATTCTATTCCTGCTAGATTTCTGTATTTATTTTACTACGATATTTCATTCTGCCTTATTTTATTATATTTATACCAGTAGGTCCCTGACCTGATCTCGTCACTACTCGACCGAGGTTAGGCTTGGCACTTACTGGGTACCATTGTGGTGTACTCACGCCCTTTCTTGCATATGTTTTTTGTGTGCAGATCCAGGTTCATCTTACTAGCCTCATCACTAGTTGTAGTTGCTGCTGCTTATTGGTGACTTTGAGGTACATTTTCTGACGCTCGTAGATCCTCGGAGTCCCCCTCTATCCCCATATGTTCATTATCCCTTCTTTCTGTAGAAATGATGTATAGAACGGTTAAGACTTCTTAGTAGCTTGTGACTTAAAATATTCCAGGTTTTGGGAAATTGTTTTTGTACATTTTCAGAGGTGTTAATTGTATATGCCGAGTGGCATTTAGTTGCTTATTAGATATTTGTTACTGTTAGTAGTTAATGTTCATGCTTTAGTTTCACTTCCGCAAAAGTGTTAGGCTTACCTATTCGTAGAGACTAGGTGTCGTCACGACGGTTCACGGAGGGAGAAATTAGGTCGTGACAAGTTGGTATCAGAGCTTTAGGTTCAGAGGAGTCATGAGTCACAAGCAGGTTTATTAGAGTCTCGCGCATCGGTTCGGAGAAATCTGTACTTATCTTCGGGAGGATATTGAACTGTTAGGAACAAACATACTTCTTTTGATTCCTTGTCGTGCGAGTTATTGGCATCAAATTCTAAAAATTCTCTATTCTATTCTTTCTCGCAGATGGTGAGGACCCATACCGGAGGATTCGATGACTAGGCACTCGCACCCCCTACTAGAGCCGCTAGAGGCTAGGGCCGGGGTAGAGTACGGCCACGCGATGTAGCCAGATCACCCGCGCGAGCTGCGATAGAGGAGCCCCCAGCAGTTCCAGCTGAAGGGTAGGCACCGAAGGGTCCTATTGGAAAATAGGATAATCATTACCTTTATGCAATTTTTCATTTTCTAATAAATCCTAGTACTGATCCTCTGTTCCTTCCAGGTTGTTAAGATCATCCATTGCATGATGAACAGCTAGTGCCTTTTCCATCTCTAGAATCTCATTCATCAAATGCCGAATCACCTGTGGTTTATCTTTGTGTGTGTGTCACGCCCCAAAACCGAGGAGCGCGACTGGCGCTCAATCGAGTGAACCCGACCGAGCAAGCCTGTTAGATTTCATTCTACCCAAACTCGTCCATGAATAGAGATAATACATATTATCATTAATTAGACGAAAATGTATTCATGTCTACATTACCAAATCATTTCCAATTGTTTCATCATTTTTAAAGTCTCAAATGGACAAGTAATACATCCACAGCATAACATAGTTTGTCTTTCCCCAGCACCAATACACAACCCACACTATGTCTACGGAGCCTCTATAGATAAAGAAGAGTACAATGATAATGCTGGCAACAAGGCCCCGGCTATACCTCGAACAGAATACACAAGTACAAAAGATTCATGACCCCGGAATGAAGTGGGGCTCACCAAGTCAGCTGGGAAGAAGGTGCACTGCTATCACTGATCAATATCTCCTGCTGTGGAACCACCTGCATCCATTGAAAGATGCAGCGCCCCCGGCAAAAGGGACGTTAGTACCGTCGAATAGTACTAGTATGTATAACTAAACACCCTCTCAATAGAATGACAATTAATACAAACAAGATTATCATAATATCAATGAAAGCCTTAATCAACATCAAACCTCAATTTAGGATCAAGACAGTATTCAAATTAATTTCCATATCTCACATTGAAAGATTTTTTGTATCGATATACCATTATCCGTAATACCAGTGTTAACAATACTAATGCCACCGTACTTTTAGCATGGAGTCCGATCATGACCCGATCGGCTAGGCTATCTCATTAGAGAATCAACCACAATTACCATAAATACCAATACCACCGTAAATTTAGTACGGAATCCGATCACGACCCGATCATCTAGGCTATTCATTAGGGACATCAACCACCATTACTCTCAATATCAATACCACCATTCTTATCACGGAGTCTAATCACAACCCGATCGGCTAGGCCATCTCATTAGAGACGTCAACCACAATTACTATCATTACCAATTTTGGCACAATCACCACCATATGTGCGGCATGGTGTCCGATCACGACCCGATCGACTAGGCCGTCTTATTTGAGACTTCTACATTTTTATATCAATTATCGCATTTCATAATACTTTCATATCTTTTCATTTCATATTAAACTCTAAAACATTCCAGAATTCTTAGCAACTTCAATCTCTAGGATGAAGACCTAGTGAGTTTCCTTTCTCAATCTTCCAAAACATGGGCAAGAATTGAAGAACAATAATTGGAGAATAACTTCTCACTCTGGGGCACCCTCTTTCACTCTAAAATGTCAGATTCTGGCTCAAAAATGACCCACATAGTGTATTTACCAAAATAGGATCGGGTTTTAAAAACCCAAAATTGGAGCTCTAGAACAAGGTATGCGATCGCATAACCGATATGTGGACCGCATATCGGTCGCATATTTAGTTACAAAATAGCCAAAAGAACTGCATGTGTATGCGGTCACTATGCGGTGGCATAGTCGACTGCATAGCTGCTTCCAGAATAGCCCTCACCTGCTCACTTCTGCGGCCATTATGCGGCCCGCAAAGTGATTATGCGGTCGCATAATGGACCGCATAAATGCACATTTCCGGCAAAAATTTTCCTTTACTTTCCCAAAACTCCAAAAATTCAAATTTTGCCATTTCAAGCCTAAATGAGCTACGGACCTCCAAAATACAATCCGGGCATGCTCCAAATCTCAAAATCAAACAACAAAGCTAACGGAATCCACGGAATTCCATTTCGGAGTCGTCTTCACACAGTTCCGACTACGGTCCAATTCATAAGGTTTAAACCTTCATTTAGGGACTAAGTGTCCCAAAACACTCCGAAACCAAAAACAAAACCTCCCGGCAATTCACCTAGGCAGAAAAAGGTACGGGGGAAACAGTAAATAGGGGATCAGGGCTATTACTCTCAAAACGACCGGCCGGGTCGTTATAGTAGAACGGCAAAAGGACTTATCCCAGTTACCATAAACAATTTCAAATGCACGTTTACGTCCTAGAAATGCCTTTCTTTTGGTAATGGTACATCCATATACCTGGTGGACAAATGTTATACACTCTTTGATCTTGTACCTTATGGACGCTTCAATGTGTGGAATCACGATAAGAGAAATCAAGTCAACATTCAAGTTAAAATGATTCCCACTGAATGTGTCCATTTCACAATTGTGGGTGTCAATGTATTTCCCCACAATCCACATATTATTTTTCAACTTTCATGCACGCAGCATCCAATTACAACCTCGAAACCATCTACGACAAATAACCTTGTATACTTTCGGAGATGACTCATAAACCACGATCTCACGACACTCTTTTATGCTATATATTTGCACCGCCCTGCTGAGGCGCGCTTTATCAGCAAAAAGCATGCCTTTTGTCATGACCCATACCGATGGGCCACGACGGGCACCCAGTACCTTACTCAACTGAGTACCAACGTAATGTATCTTTCTTATTACATCATCATATAAATGTGACATACGGGCCTAAATAGGCCAACATGATCATATATAAACTCAAAACATAGGCCGTAAAATCTTTCACGTACACGAAATATGTCTACAAGCCTCTAAGAGTACATGTCCTAATCATACTGACCACATAAGCAACTCCGAAGCAAATGGAGCGCACCAACACCTTCCACTGAGCTGATAGCCTACATGGAGGACTCTCAACCTGTCTATCAGGACCTGCGCGCATGAAACGCAGCGTCCCAGACAAAAGGGGTGTCAGTACAAATAATGTACCGAGTATGTAAGGAATGAAAATCAGTAAATAATAAACATGCGAGAAACATGGAGTAAAAGACTCGACATGTACATCTGCATAGCTCTGTGAATCATTTCATTTTTATAATGTCATGAATATCCATATAAATATCATACCATGCATTTGTATATGCGTTCAAAACATCATCAAGCCTCTGAGGGCATCCAATCATATCATTTCGGCCACTATGGTCAAATCATCAATGTATACCAGCTGATCAGGTGGTGTTGCGTATATAACGCCGTAACCTTTTTCCTATATCCCATATATATATATATATATATATATATATATATATATATATATATATATATATATATATATATATATAGTTACGCGTATATAACGTCATCTGGTCATGGGTCAATGTACATGTATAAATGAATGACATGCATGAAAATATGCTAATAATCTCAATATTCCTTTCGAATAAATTTTATCAACGGCGTATTATTCTGAGTCCCATGAATAGAAGATATAATAATATGTCACATTGGGAATAAAGAACACAGAGACCCCTAGTAATTCTATGAATAGAGTCGTTAATGGAAATTATGTGTTTGCCCGTTTCTTCTGTATAATTTGGATCATGCGAAAAAGAAATAAGGGATAGCCTTAACATACCTGAACCGATTCTCGTAGAATTTGCAATTTACGCTTTACAAAATCAATCAACCAACGTTATCAATTCTTGGTACGGATTTGTTTTGCTCTTTTAAGAGCTCACGATCAGCCACTCTTCTATAAGAGATTCAGTTTGGATTTTTAAGGCAACATATGAATTCATATTGATGAAACATGAATCAAACTAGTTGTAGGAAGATGGAAACTCACGGCCAGCCCACTCCTTAAGAGATTGAATTCCATTCGTGATCTTTAATCCTTGGTTACTAAGGAATAATCATAGATTAGCTTGTATTGCTAAAGTGCATATATTTGTGTAAATCACGTTCAAAAGGCTTAAAGAATGCTAAACTGCATATATTTGTGTAAATCGCTTTCAGAATGCTTAAAGAATGCTAAAGTGAATACATATATGCTATTTACGATCAAAAGGCTAAGGAGAATATAAACCTTGTTGTGTACTCTTATAATGTGACACCTTTCCATGTATTATATGAGTCACTTAGTGGCTTTTTAACCACTTCCTGGGCTGCCACGTTGGTGGTAAGATCCATCAACCTTGTCCAATTCAAATTAATTACCAATTAACTTGGTAATTTCCCACTAATCCAACAATTAACAATTATCCACATAATTTTCTAATTAATTAGGTAATATCTCATTACCCAATAATTAAGAATTATCTCAACTTACTTAAAATACTACTCACTTTTAACATACCTTGTACACCTTACTATCATGGCCATGTGGTACCTTGTATGACACCAGTCCATAAATACCAGGTATTTTAGCTCGGGCCGTATTTTATCCCACACCAACAACCTTCAACGAAACTCATTTTCTTTGATTCGTTTACCCTCTTACTTTCACGAATTTACTTATCACGTGTTTGAAATAACATAATGCTTAAAATCTTAAAATAAATCTCATTCCCGAACTTACGTCAATTAACTTACGATGAAACTTCAACGTACGAAAATGCAGGATGTAGCCTCTCATTTCCAAGATTTCATTAATTTATTTATGGCGTACTTTCACGTACGAAAATATGGGGTGTAACATCATTCCCCCCTTTGGAACATTCGTCCTCTAATATTGACTGATGCACTTATCATTCTCATAACGCATAGCTCTTGCGAATACTTTAGTACTCCTCTTGCCATCTAGGCGACTGTTCTGTGAATGAATCCTTAAGGCCAGGGCATTCCCCCTTTAAGCCTCTTTCTCACACCACGACTTGTGGTCGGAATCTTCCCAATCTTGTAACTGTTGCTACCTTTTATCATGCAGCTTGTATGACTCTGACTTTGTAAGTACCCATATGCGATCTTCTCTCCTTTTCCTCCAGCTTTTAGCCAATCTTTAGGCCTCACTTTGTGAATATATACAGAGCTTGATAAGATTTCCCCCTGGGCATCTATAGGTGTATTGAAGTTCTTCGGTCGGTACTTTGTCGTACTTACGAATATTGCCATATCTCATTTCGTACTTTGTAACTTCTATCCATCCATTTTTGATTTATCTCAATGTTGATCTACAATCTACCACTGATATCTTGAAACTTCTTACGTAAAACATTGCCACTAGAGTTTACGTTGCATCGAGGAATATTCGAAGTGATTTTCCTGATCCACTTAGCAGTGATATTGTACTTCGATAACCTACTTTATAGCATCCCAATGTGACTAACTTACGTGGGTATTTTAATCCTATACAATTCATGAAATCCCTTCAAATCATCACTCAATTGAAGGTCCAAACGTCATCCTTTATCTATCACAATCACAACCTTACTCTACTATCAGGGCATTATTTCATCTCTTTTAAATTCTACTAGTCTTAGACTCTTTTGAGTTTTGTTCATTCTATGCTGAGCTTTCTGTAACTTAGAGAAACCATTAGCTCTCTTGTTTTCATGGGCTTAATCTTGAGGACTTATCCATTCTCATCACCTTCTCACTCACCCTTTCCTATCATTACTCCTGTCTTCCTAAAACCTTATCGCTTTACCATACTTTAGCTTGCGACCTATACATATCTATTTATACTGCTCGCAACCTTCCTTCAACTTACTTTCACCACGGATTTCCTTGTGTTATTTTAGAACATCAAGCCAGACATCACATCATCTCTAACTCTTATTTACTCTCTTAACTAGATCTCTCGGTACCTAGAAACCATAGGCTGGAAGACATGTTGCTGGTGATGCCGCTATCATTCCTGGATACTGAATCCCACCGCTTCTAGCCTTCTATCCGAAGTATGGACTATCCACAACCTTCTGCATTTGAGTATCTCGTACATTGTTTACCTTTACATTACTTACCTTAAAATCTCGCATCATATTTTCTATCTCTTTCATGACATCCCTTCTACATAGGTATAATTCACGTCTGCAGCTTGAAACTCTATTATAATACTTGCACCTATGGTGCATACACAATCAAGTGGGAGCTTCTTACTTTTTATGAGGCTGATACTTCTTCTAACTAGCTTTATCGTAGAGCCATTATAGAATATGGCTATTTTACTATCTCTCTTATACCTATGATATCTAAGAGTAATCCTGTAATGTTCTCAATCATGAGGTATATGATTTTCTGGGTCCAATAATCAGATTCTTGATTTACTTCGTTGATGTAACTCTTTAGTTTCCTCCTCCTTCTGATCAGCCTTTATGTAGGCTTAAGCTATCTCTTGATCTGCGGCTCATGGAATTAGTTATTACTTTAGCCTTTCATGGGCGCTATGGAATATCCATGATACAATCTTCTGATAATTCAATCCTTTGTCTATGCCCTAGGCTCAATTCTTTCTTTTAACTTATACCGGAGTCTTCTACGGCTGTATGATTGTCAACATACATGTTGCATGTATAAAAACTCTAAACTCTTAAGTGCGTTCATAACGTAACTAACTCTAGATTATCAATCGAATGATTCTTTCCGTTCCTTCTTGGCTTTCTTTAAATGTAAGCAATTACCTTTCCTGGTCTTCCTGCCCCCTTGTTATGTGCATACTCAGCTTACCTTAGTGCCAACACATATTGAATTCCATACAACTCATGTGATCTTGAATATAACTTCTGATTTTTTTCTTCCCGTTCACTAGCCACGGTAGGTGCCACTTTCTTATGGAGTGCATACAATGTTGTTGTGATACTATTATTACAAGACCATTTCCTCTTTATATTACTGTGCTTAGGCTGAAGCCTTCTTCCATATTCCCTCAGCTAGTCTTTCGTTTTAGTACTTAGGGAGGACCTTCTGACTCTTGTAAAGCTACGAGCTTATTATACTCGACGGACCTTTTGATTTCCTTCCTTGCTTATAATTATCCGTAGTAATTTACCTCCACGCCCTTATGCTTGTATGGCTGCTTCTGAACAAATGTTTTGACTATCTTCCCAGTGAGACTATCTTTTATTTACATAACATTCATACGGTACCTTTAACTACCCCGACTCCTATCTGAATATTTCTCAAGTATTACAATGTCATATCTGCGACACTGAATTCCCCATGTTGGTGTTCGCTATGTTTATCTTGCACGATCTGTTGATTTGTCCATATCCTCTTTTCTCTTATAACTAGGCTCTTCCTGAATCAACTACTAACTACTCATTGGCTCATTCTCATATCAATATTCTGCGTAATCTTTCGTGGGTCATTTTCTTTATCTTAACTTACGTCCCGCACTGGCTCTTTATCTATCAATAACATCTCAGGCAGGAACCCTTACCTACTCTCCTTGACGTCGTGTTTGAATAATTTTCTGGAATCGTAGCATATTTGTAGGATTTGAATAAGTGCAATCTTATCCCTTTCTCATTCTTATCACATTTTTCCTTTATTAATCCATAGTTACTAGAACCACTTAATTCTGACTTAATGCCACATCACTCCATATCCCCCCCTTTAGGGGAGTACTAGGAGTTGGAGCCACGAGGATCTACCTATAGATATTTTACCTCTTCATCTTTAGTGTCTTTTCAAATCATCGATGACCCTTACTCGCCTTGCGGAAATCCTTCTGTATCAAGGATAATAAAATTCCTTATTCACGAGGGTGACACTTAGCATAACTGGCACATACAGTCCCTTAAGCTTAACTTTTCTCACCTTGCTTGCTTTAGGGAAGCGTCTTCCTGAATGACCTTTAAAGGGTATTCTTCTGTCCTCCATTCTATTATCACCGAGATGCAATCTCTGAAATTCTCATGATGCCGACTATTACTCAGTCCCTAGTTCATGTTTAGTTTACCTTGTTCATCAGTCCATACTGATTTCTATTACTCTGGGGTCTAACTTTTCCTTCTGGTAGTCACATTGGAGTCACAAACTTATTTCTCGAAATGAGGATATGACTTTATGGCCTATACTCTTTTGTTGTCTCAAGGCCTGTCACCTCTCGTCTTTCCCTTCACTTGACTATAGACTCTGTAATACTGTCATCTTTTGATCTACCATTGTCATCCATGTATCTTATCTTACTCATAATGCTTCGTTAACTCTGTTCTTATTTCCCGCTAACATTTATGTCTATCACTTTATTCTGAAAACTTGAAAAAGACATCTTTTTGCTTTTAGCTCCCCTTAGCTATGCATTTAGTGGCTCTTCGGGTTGCTTAACGTTCTCGCTCTACTAGGGATGTGAGCCACACTAAGGTAATATTTATCCCTCCCAAGCTTTCCGTGCCTACCTTCTGAATTTTTTTGATCATGCTAGTATTCACATCTAATTGTAATATTCTAGAGTGCACCATCTGGGTGCTTAACAAGGAGATTTGTTAGCACCTTTGTAATATTTTTCGGAAATATCAACTAACACAAACAATCCATTTACCATTTTGGGTTACTCTAACCCCAGCCGGATCCTAATATCCTGTCCCTTTTCTTAAACTACACAAGTTAGCCCCCAATAGGGTATAACTGAGATGGGTGTGGCCAATTCTACATACATCTGTTACTGTTAAAGGTATGTCACAATGCTTATATTTTTCTGTCGGAGTTGAAAATACCGATAATCTTCATTAACCAGGTACCTCGTACCCTTCTCATCTTGCTCTTTTTACTTATTGAAGCTTGTATCTATCTTCTGAATCTCTCATTGCCTTTCACCATAGAGGTGGATAGATATTCTTGCCTTAAGGCTCCTTATCAAGAAACTTACATGTAAGGTACACACATGTTCTGCTGAAGACCTCACATTTATCCATCATATGAATGATGCAAACTCGAGTTCCTCTAACTCAATTCTTCCACATCCGCATTCAATCTATTACCAACTGGAGGTATCGTCATATTACGGATAAATAGAAGCTAGGAGTTTGAATTCTTATAAATGAGCTCTACCACATGATCTAGAGTAAGAAGAAAGAGTGACAGTCCTAAATGCCATGTAGTCTCCTGCTTATAAGTGTGGTGCATGACACACCCATAAACAAGACTCTACTAGACATGGCTTGTAGACTCCCTAGGACAGAACTGCTCTGATACCACTTTTGTCACGACCCAAACTGATGGGCCGCGGCGAGCACCCGGTACCTTACTCAACTGAGTACCAATGTAACGTATCTTTATATTACATTATCATATACACGTGACATACGGGCCTAATAGGCCAACATGATCATATATAAACTCAAAACATAGGCCGTATAATCTTTCACGTACACGACATATGTCTACAAGCCTCTAAGAGTACATAATTGTCATAAAGGTCGGGACAGGGACCCTCCATACTAATCAATACATGTCCTAATCATATTGACCACATAAGCAACTCCAGAGAAAATGGAGCGCACCAACACCTTCCGCTGAGCTGATAGCCTACTTGGAGGACTCTCAACCTGTCTATCAGGACTTGCGAGCATGATACGCAGCCTCCCCAGGCAAAAGGGACGTCATTACAAATAATGTACCGAGTATGTAAGGAATGAAAATTAGTAAATAATAGACATGAGAGAAACATGGAGTAAAAGACTCGACATGTATGTCTGCATAGCTCTGTGAATCATTTCATTTTTATAATGTCATGCATATGCATATAAATGTCATACCAAAAATTGGTATATGCATTCATAACATGATCAAACCTCTGAGGGCATCCCATCATATCATTTCGGCCACTGTGGGTAAATCATCAACGTATACCAGCTGATCAGGTGGTGGTCCGTATATAACGCCATAACCTTTTTCCCACACACACACACACACACACATATATATATATATATATATATATATATATATATATATATATATATATATATATATATATATATATATATATATATATATATATATATATACATATATATATATATATATAACGTCATCTGGTCATGGGTCAATGTACATGTATAAATGAATGACATGCATGAAAATATGCTAATAATCTCAATATTTCTTTCGGATAAATTTTATCAACTGCATATTATTCTGAGACCAATGAACAGAAGGTATAATAATATGTCACATGGGGAATCAAGAACACAGAGACCCCTAGTATTTCTATGAATAGAGTCGTTAATGGAAATTGTGCGTTTGCTCGTTTCTTCTGTATAATTTGTATCATGCCAAAAATAAAGAAGGGATAACCTTAACATACCTGAACCGATTCTCGTAGAATTTACAATTTACGCTTTACAAAATTAATCAACCAACATTATCAATTCTTGGTACATATTTGTTTTGCTCTTTAAAGAGCTCACGATCAGCCACTCTTCTATAAGAGATTCAGTTTGGATTTTTAAGGCAGCATATGAATTCATATTGATGAAACATGAATCAAACTAGTTGTAGGAAGATGGAAACTCACGGCCAGCCCACTCCTTAAGAGATTGAATTCCATTCGTGATCTTTAATCCTTGGTTACTAAGGAATAATCAAAGATTAGCTTGTATTGCTAAAGTGCATATATTTGTGTAAATCACGTTCAAAAGGCTTAAAGAATGCTAAACTGCATATATTTGTGTAAATCACTTTCAGAATGCTTAAAGAATGCTAAAGTGAATACATATATGCTATTTACGATCAAAAGGCTAAGGAGAATATAAACCTTGTTGTGTACTCTTATAATGTGACACCTTTCCATGTATTATATGAGTCACTTAGTGGCTTTTTAACCACTTCCTGGGCTGCCATGTTGGTGGTAAGATCCATCAACCTTGTCCAATTCAAATTAATTACCAATTAACTTGGTAATTTCCCACTAATCCAACAATTAACAATTACCCATATAATTTTTTAATTAATTAGGTAATATCTCATTACCCAATAATTAAGAATTATCTCAACTTACTTAAAATACTACTCACTTTTAACATACCTTGTACACCTTACTATCATGGCCATGTGGTACCTTGTATGGTACCAGTCCATAAATACCAGGTATTTTAGCTCGGGCCATATTTTATCCCACACCAACAACCTTCAACGAAACTCATTTTCTTTGATTCGTTTACCCTCTTACTTTCACGAATTTACTTATCACGTGTTTGAAATAACATAATGCTTAAAATCTTAAAATAAATCTCATTCCCGAACTTACGTCAATTAACTTACGATGAAACTTCAACGTACGAAAATGCGGGATGTAGCATCTCATTTCCAAGATTTCATTAATTTATTTATGGCGTACTTTCACGTACGAAAATATGGGGTGTAACATCATTCCCCCCTTTGGAACATTCGTCCTCGAATGTTGACTGATGCACTTATCATTCTCATAACGCATAGCTCTTGCGAATACTTTAGTACTCCTCTTGCCATCTAGGCGACTGTTCTGTGAATGAATCCTTAAGGCCAGGGCATTCCCCCTTTAAGCCTCTTTCTCACACCATGACTTGTGGTCGGAATCTTCCCAATCTTGTAACTGTTGCTACCTTTTATCATGCAGCTTGTACGACTCTGACTTTGTAAGTACGCATATGCGATCTTCTCTCCTTTTCCTCCAGCTTTTAGCCAATCTTTAGGCCTCACTTTGTGAATATATACAGAGCTTGATAAGATTTCCCCCTGGGCATCTATATGTGTATTGAAGTTCTTCGGTCGGTACTTTGTCGTACTTACGAATATTGCCATATCTCATTTCGTACTTTGTAACTTCTATCCATCCATTTTTGATTTATCTCAATGTTGATCTACAATCTACCACTGTTATCTTGAAACTTCTTACGTAAAACATTGCCACTAGAGTTTACGTTGCATCGAGAAATATTCGAAGTGATTTTCCTGATCCACTTAGCGGTGATATTGTACTTCGATAACCTACTTTATAGCATCCCAATGTGACTAACTTACGTGGGTATTTTAATCCTATACAATTCATGAAATCCCTTCAAATCATCACTCAATTGAAGGTCCAAACGTCATCCTTTATCTATCACAATCACACCCTTACTCTACTATCAGGGCATTATTTCATCTCTTTTAAATTCTACTAGTCTTAGACTCTTTTGAGTTTTGTTCATTCTATGCTGAGCTTTCTATAACTTAGAGAAACCATTAGCTCTCTTGTTTTCATGGGCTTAATCCTGAGGACTTATCCATTCTCATCACCTTCTCACTCACCATTTCCTATCCTTACTCCTGTCTTCCTAAAACCTTATCGCTTTACCATACTTTAGCTTGCGACCTATACATATCTATTTATACTACTCGCAACCTTCCTTCAACTTACTTTCACTACAGATTTCCTTGTGTTATTTTAGAACATCAAGCCAGACATCACATTATCTCTAACTCTTATTTACTCTCTTAACTAGATCTCTCGGTACCTAGAAACCATAGGCTGGAAGACATGTTGCTGGTGATGCCGCTATCATTCCTGGATACTGAATCCCACCGCTTTTAGCCTTCTATCCGAAGTATGGACTATCCACAACCTTCTGCATTTGAGTATCTCGTACATTGTTTACCTTTACCTTACTTACCTTAAAATCTCGCATCACATTTTCTATCTCTTTCATGACATCCCTTCTACATAGGTATAATTCACGTCTGCAGCTTGAAACTCTATTATAATACTTGCACCTCTGGTGCATACACAATCAAGTGGGAGCTTCTTACTTTTTATGAGGCTGATACTTCTTCTAACTAGCTTTATCGTAGAGCCATTATAGAATATGGCTATTTTACTATCTCTCTTATACCTATGATATCTAAGAGTAATCCTGTAATGTTCTCAATCATGAGGTATATGATTTTCTGGGTCCAATAATCAGATTCTTGATTTACTTCGTTGATGTAACTCTTTAGTTTCCTCCTCTTTCTGATCAGCCTTTATGTAGGCTTAAGCTATCTCTTGATCTGCGGCTCATGGAATTAGTTATTACTTTAGCCTTTCATGGGCGCTATGGAATATCCATGATACAATCTTCTGATAATTCAATCCTTTGTCTATGCCCTAGGCTCAATTCTTTCTTTTAACTTATACCGGAGTCTTCTACGGCTGTATGATTGTCAACATACATGTTGCATGTATAAAAACTCTAAACTCTTAAGTGCGTTCATAACGTAACTAACTCTTGATTATCAATCGAATGATTCTTTCCGTTCCTTCTTGGCTTTCTTTAAATGTAAGCAATTACCTTTCCTGGTCTTCCTGCCCCCTTGTTATGTGCATACTCAGCTTACCTTAGTGCCAACACATATTGAATTCCATACAACTCATGTGATCTTGAATATAACTTCTGATTTTTTTCTTCCCGTTCACTAGCCACGGTAGGTGCCACTTTCTTATGGAGTGCATACAATGTTGTTGTGATACTGTTATTACAAGACCATTTCCTCTTTATATTACTGTGCTTAGGCTGAAGCCTTCTTCCATATTCCCTCAGCTAGTCTTTCATTTTAGTACTTAGGGAGGACCTTCTGACTCTTGTAAAGCTACGAGCTTATTATACTCGACGGACCTTTTGATGTCCTTCCTTGCTTATAATTATCCGTAGTAATTTACCTCCATGCCCTTATGCTTGTATGGCTGTTTCTGAACAAATGTTTTGACTATCTTCCCAGTGAGACTATCTTTTATTTACATAATATTCATACGGTACCTTTAACTACCCCGACTCCTATCTGAATATTTCTCAAGTATTACAATGTCATATCTGCGACACTGAATTCCCCATGTTGGTGTTCGCTATGTTTATCTTGCATGATCTGTTGATTTGTCTATATCCTCTTTTCTCTCATAACTAGGCTCTTCCTGAATCAACTACTAACTACTCATTGGCTCATTCTCATATCAATATTCTGCGTAATCTTTCGTGGGTCATTTTCTTTATCTTAACTTACGTCCCGCACTGGCTCTTTATCTATCAATAACATCTCAGGCAGGAACCCTTACCTACTCTCCTTGACGTCGTGTTTGAATAATTTTCTGGAATCGTATCATATTTGTAGGATTTGAATAAGTGCAATCTTATCCCTTTCTCATTCTTATCACATTTTTCCTTTATTAATCCATAGTTACTAGAACCACTTAATTCTGACTTAATGCCACATCACTCCATATTCCCCCCTTTAGGGGAGTACTAGAAGTTGGAGCCACGAGGATCTACCTATAGATATTTTACCTCTTCATCTTTAGTGTCTTTTCAAATCATCGATGACCCTTACTCGCCTTGCGGAAATCCTTCTGTATCAAGGATAATAAAATTCCTTATTCACGAGGGTGACACTTAGCATAACTAGCACATACAGTCCCTTAAGCTTAACTTTTCTCTCCTTGCTTGCTTTAGGGAAGCGTCTTCCTGAATGACCTTTAAAGGGTATTCTTCTGTCCTCCATTCTATTATCACCGAGATGCAATCTCTGAAATTCTCATGATGCCGACTATTTCTCAGTCTCTAGTTCATGTTTAGTTTACCTTGTTCATCAGTCCATACTGATTTCTATTACTCTGGGGTCTAACTTTTCCTTCTGGTAGTCACATTGGAGTCACAAACTTATTTCTCGAAATGAGGATATGACTTTATGGCCTATACTCTTTTGTTGTCTCAAGGCCTGTCACCTCTCGTCTTTCCCTTCACTTGACTATAGACTCTGTAATACTGTCATCTTTTGATCTACCATTGTCATCCATGTATCTTATCTTACTCATAATGCTTCGTTAACTCTCTTCTTATTTCCCGCTAACATTTATGTTTATCACTTTATTCTGAAAACTTGAAAAAGACATCTTTTTGCTTTTAGCTCCCCTTTGCTATGCATTTAGTGGCTCTTCGGGTTGCTTAACGTTCTCGCTCTACTAGGGATGTGAGCCACACTAAGGTAATATTTATCCCTCCCAAGCTTTTCGTGCCTACCTTCTGAATTTTTTTGATCATGCTAGTATTCACATCTAATTGTAATATTCTAGAGTGCACCATCTGGGTGCTTAACAAGGAGATTTGTTAGCACCTTTGTAATATTTTTCGGAAATATCAACTAACACAAACAATCCATTTACCATTTTGGGTTACTCTAAACCCAGCCGGATCCTAATATCCTGTCCCTTTTCTTAAACTACACATGTTAGCCCCCAATAGGGTATAACTGAGATGGGTGTGGCCAATTCTACATACATCTGTTACTGTTAAAGGTATGTCACAATGCTTATATTTTTCTGTCGGAGTTGAAAATACCGATAATCTTCATTAACCGGGTACCTCGTACCCTTCTCATCTAGCTCTTTTTACTTGTTGAAGCTTGTATCTATCTTCTGAATCTCTCATTGCCTTTCACCATAGAGGTGGATAGATATTCTTGCCTTAAGGCTCCTTATCAAGAAGCTTACATGTAAGGTACACACATGTTCTGCTGAAGACCTCACATTTATCCATCATATGAATGATGCAAACTCGAGTTCCTCTAACTCAATTCTTCCACATCCGCATTCAATCTATTACCAACTGGAGGTATCGTCATATTACGGATAAATAGAAGCTAGGAGTTTGAATTCTTATAAATGAGCTCTACCACACGATCTAGAGTAAGAAGAAAGAGTGACAGTCCTAAATGCCATGTAGTCTCCTGCTTATAAGTGTGGTGCATGACACACCCATAAACAAAACTCTACTAGACATGGCTTGTAGACTCCCTAGGACAGAACTGTTCTGATACCACTTTTGTCACGACCCAAACCGATGGGCCGCGGCGAGCACCCGGTACCTTACTCAACTGAGTACCAACGTAACGTATCTTTATATTACATTATCATATACACGTGACATACGGGCCTAATAGGCCAACATGATCATATATAAACTCAAAACATAGGCCGTACAATCTTTCACGTACACGACATATGTCTACAAGCCTCTAAGAGTACATAATTGTCATAAAGGTCGGGACAGGGCCCCTCCATACTAATCAATACATGTCCTAATCATATTGACCACATAAGCAACTCCAGAGAAAATGGAGCGCACCAACACCTTCCGCTGAGCTGATAGCCTACTTGGAGGACTCTCAACCTGTCTATCAGGACTTGCGAGCATGATACGCAGCCTCCCCAGGCAAAAGGGACGTCAGTACAAATAATGTACCGAGTATGTAAGGAATGAAAATTAGTAAATAATAGACATGAGAGAAACATGGAGTAAAAGACTCGACATGTACGTCTGCATAGCTCTGTGAATTATTTCATTTTTATAATGTCATGCATATACATATAAATGTCATACCAAACATTGGTATATGCATTCATAACATCATCAAGCCTCTGAAGGCATCCCATCATATCATTTCGGCCACTGTGGGTAAATCATCAACGTATACCAGCTGATCAGGTGGTGCTTCGTATATAACGCCACACACACACACACACACACACACACACACACACACACACACACACACACACATATATATATATATATATATATATATATATATATATATATATATATATATATATATACATATATATATATATATATAACGTCATCTGGTCATGGGTCAATGTACATGTATAAATGAATGACATGCATGAAAATATGCTAATAATCTTAATATTTCTTTCGGATAAATTTTATCAACTGCATATTATTCTGAGACCAATGAACAGAAGGTATAATAATATGTCACATGGGGAATCAATAACACAGAGACCCCTAGTATTTCTATGAATAGAGTCGTTAATGGAAATTGTGCGTTTGCTCATTTCTTTTGTATAATTTGGATCATGCCAAAAAGAAAGAAGAGATAACCTTAACATACCTGAACCGATTCTCGTAGAATTTGCAATTTACGCTTTACAAAATTAATCAACCAACATTATCAATTCTTGGTACATATTTGTTTTGCTCTTTAAAGAGCTCACGATCAGCCACTCTTCTATAAGAGATTCAGTTTGGATTTTTAAGGCAGCATATGAATTCATTTTGATGAAACATGAATCAAACTAGCTATAGGAAGATGGAAACTCACGGCCAACCCACTCCTTAAGAGATTGAATTCCATTCTTGATCTTTAATCCTTGGTTACTAAGGAATAATCAAAGATTAGCTTGTATTGCTAAAGTGCATATATTTGTGTAAATCACGTTCAAAAGGCTTAAAGAATGCTAAAGTGCATATATTTGTGTAAATCACTTTCAGAAGGCTTAAAGAATGCTAAAGTGAATACATATATGCTATTTACGTTCAAAAAGCTAAGGAGAATATAAACCTTGTTGTGTATTCTTATAATGTGACACCTTTCCATGTATTATATGAGTCACTTAGTGGCTTTTTAACCACTTCCTGGGCTGCCACATTGGTGGTAAGATCCATCAACCTTGTCCAATTCTAATTAATTACCAATTAACTTGGTAATTCCTCACTAATCCAACAATTAACCAATTACCCACATAATTCCCTAATTAATTAGGTAATATCCCATTACCCAATAATTAAGAATTATCTCAACTTACTTAAAATACTACTCACTTTTAACATACCTTGTACACCTTACTATCATGGCCATGTGGTACCTTATATGACACCAGTCCATAAATACCAGGTATTTTAGCTCGGGCCGTATTTTATCCCACACCAACAACCTTCAACGAAACTCATTTTCTTTGATTCGTTTACCCTCTTACTTTCACGAATTTACTTATCACGTGTTTGAAATAGTATAATGCTTAAAATCTCAAAATAAATCTCATTCCCGAACTTACGTCTATTAACTTACGATGAAACTTCAACGTATGAAAATGCGGGATGTAACATCTCATTTCTGAGATTTCATTGATTTATTTATGGCGTACTTTCACGTACAAAAATTTGGGGTTTAACACCCTTTGACAACACCGTTGCTCTAGATTCATCCCACATTGCTGTCCGAATTTCGTCAAGATCCCTTGTGAGGGCATCGACATCCAGCATACTTGGCAACTGATCAAGGTTGGGAATCTCCCTTGAACGAAACGGCACACGGGACTCGTACACTCTTGGTCTAACGGGAGGTAGAGCATCCTCCCTCGTCAAATCATGTTCATCATTCTCGTCCTCATTATCATCACCCTCATCAGGGAAGGGTGTGTCATTTCCAGACTCATCAGCATTGTTGTCATAATCAATATCCTCTTCCTCACTCTGCGCATCTGCCAGATCGCGATTAAATATGTCGTCTTCGGGCATTTGAGTAAGGAAAGGACCTTCAAGTTGCTCGGTTTCACTGCACAACCAATAAAATAATGAGTTTCTCAAATTCATCCAAACATTACATATAAACTTTATCACTTCACTTACAAATCATAATGTGTTGATATCCCATGATGTGCATTATCCTATTGATGATGACTCCCGGATGGACCACCATTATCCAACACACCAAATCTAGGAATTTTCCAACTGTCCGTTGGTTCATAACTTATAAAATTCATATCTGGCCGGTACCCCTATGGAATATATGAGTGTTAATAAAAATTCTATACATAAATATAAATATCGTAACACAAAGGAAAATTGAAGTTTACCACTCGGCTTGTGTATTATGTAAACTTTGGGGAGAAATTATGTCCTCGCTCCGCATTCACCCGTGGAGATACGTTTAGATCGGGCCAAACTCTTTCACCCAGAACTTCTTCAGATAAAACTGCTCCAAACAAACTACCTGGTGATTGAGGGATATCCCTATTTTGCGGAACCATATTATTGCGAACGTCTTTAGCCTTTACGTATATTTCCAACATTTTTATCACAAGAAGTTTCCGGTGTTCATCCGGAGTCCTCAAAAAATACGTCAGAGGTTTATCATCTTCGATATTAAACTCAGCATAACAAGCAACCCCTTGAGGAGTAACAGAATACGGATATCTTCCGGTTACTTTAGTATTCACCAATAATTTGGCTACACTCATTTTTTTTTACATAACAATGATACCAATCTATCATACTCCATTATATGTGACAACTTAACATGACACTGTGATGACCCAAAATATCATCTTTAAATTTAATAAGTAAATATATTTTCTAAGACCTCAAAAAGCATAATTTATCATTCCTCGACTTGCGTGCACAGTCCGAAAAATTTTCAGAAAGTTCTTATGTGAAAAATGAATTAAAATGTGAAATAGAGCTTTAAAAACTCAACTGAGTTGATTTTAGTCAACATTTTGAGCAAACGAACCCGTATCAGTATTTTGACAATTCCGGTAGGTCCGTATCGTGATTTGGGACTTGGGCGTATGCACGGAATCGAATTCCGAGGTTCTAGCTCGAGATATGGGATTTGGATGAAAAATTAAAAGCTTGAAAGCTTAATGATTTTTAAGAAATTACTGATATTGCATTTATTGAACTCAGGTCTGTATTTTGATTACGAAGCCCGATGTAGGTCCACTATAATATTTATGACTTGTCTCCCAAATTTGGTGAGAATCGGAGTTGATTTGACGTGATTCGGACGTCCGATTGTAAAAATATAAATTTTAAAGTTTGAGTTGTTGAAAGACTATGATATCACCATTTTGTATCACCTCGAAAAAGGCCAATGTGGTGGCCGATGCTTTGAGTAAAAAGGCTGTGAGTATGGGCAGTCTTGCGTATATTCCGGTTGGTGAGAGGCCATTAGCTGCAGATGTTCGGACTTTGGCTAATCAGTTCGTGAGGTTAGATGTTTCAGAACCCAGTTGGGTTCTAGCTTGCACAGTCGCTCGGTCTTCTTTATATGAGCGCATTAGAGGGAGGCAGTATGATGATCCTCACTTACTTGTCCTTAAGGACACAGTGCGACATGGTGATGCCACATAGGTTGTTGTAGGGGAAGGTGGGGTTCTGCGAATGCAAGGTCGTATTTGTGTGCCTAATGTGGATGGGCTTCGTGAATTAATTCTTGAAGAAGCACACAGTTCCAAGTATTCTATTCATCCAGGTACCGCCAAAATGTATCAAGATTTGCGGCAACATTATTGGTGGAAGAGAATGAAAAAGGATATAGTTCCATATATAGCTCGGTGTCTGAATTGTCATCAAGTTAAGTACGAGCATCAGAGACCTGGTGGTTTGCTTCAGAAGTTAGAAATTCCTGAGTGAAAGTGGGAGCGTATCACTATGGATTTTGTTGTTGGGCTCCCACGGACTCTGAGAAAATTTGACGCAGTTTGGGTCATTGTGGACAGGTTGACCAAGTCATCACATTTCATTCAAGTGGCAGTTACCTATTCTTCAAAGAGGTTAGCTGAAATTTACATTCGTGAGATTGTCCGCATTCACGGTGTGCTCGTGTCTATTATTTCAGATCGAGGTACGCAGTTTACCTCACATTTCTAGAGGGCTGTACAGGGTGAGTTAGGCATGCGGGTGGAGTTGAGTACAACATTTCATCCACAGACAGACGGAAAGTCAGAGCGCACTATTCAGATATTGGAAGATATGCTCTGCGCTTGTGTTATAGACTTTGGAGGTTCATGGGATTATTTCTTGCCACTTGCGGAGTTTGCTTATAATAATAGCTACCAGTCGAGCATTCAGATGGCTCCATATGAGGCAATATACGGAAGGCGATGCCGATCGCCTGTTGGTTTGTTTGAACCGGGAGAGGCTCGGTTGTTGGGTCGATTTGGTACAGGATGCCTTGGATAAGGTCAAGATTATTTAGGATCGACTTCGCACAACTCAATCTAGGCAAAAGAGTTATGTCGACCGTAAAGTACGTGATATTGCATTCATGGTTAGAGAAAGAATATTGCTCCAGGTTTCATCTATGAAAGGTGTAATGAGGTTCGGAAGGAAGGGCAAGTTCAGCCCTAGATATATCGGACCCTTTGAAATTCTTGAAAGAGTGGGTGAAGTAGCCTACAAGCTTGCATTACCACCTAATTTATCAGCGGTTCATCTGGTGTTTCATGTGTCTATGCTCCAAAATTGTCATGGTGATCCATCCAATGTGTTAGATTTCAGCTCAGTCTAATTGAACAAAGATTTGACTTTCGAGGAGGAGTCGGTGGCTATTCTAGCCCGGCAGGTCTGACAGTTGAGATCTAAGAGTTATCCTTCAGTTCGGGTGCAATGAAGAGGTCAGCCGGTAGAGGCATCTACCCGGGAGTCCGAGTTGGACATGTGGAGTAAATATCCAAACATTTTCTCCAGCTTAGGTACTTTTTCTAACTCCGTTCGAGGACGAACGTTTGTTTTAGAGGTGGAGAATGTGATGACCCAAAATGTCATCTTTAAATTTAATAAGTAATTATGTGTTCTAAGACCTTGAAAAGCACTATTTATCATTCCTCGACTTGCGTGCGCAGTCCGAAAAATTTTCCGGAAAGGTCTCATGTGAAAAATGAATTAAAATGTGAAATAGAGCTTTAAAAACTCAACTAAGTTGACTTTAGTCAACAATTTGAGCAAACGGACCCGGATCAGTATTTTGATAATTCCGGTAGGTCCGTATCGTGATTTGGGATTCGGGCGTATGCCCGGAATCAAATTCTGAAGTCCCTAGCTCGAGATATGGAATTTTGATGAAAAATTAAAAGTTTGAAAGCTTAATGATTTTTAAGAAATTACTGATATAGGATTTATTGACCTCGAGTCCGTATTTTGGTTCTGGAGCCCGGTGTAGGTCCACTATAATATTTATAACTTGTTTACCAAATTTGGTGAGAATCAGAGTTGATTTGACCTTATTCGGACGTCCGGTTGTAAAAATATAAGTTTTAAAGTTTTCTTGGAAATTTTGCTTTGATTTGGTGTCCGATCTTCATCATCAACAACAAACACAATTCAAATCAAAATGTGTAATACACAGGTGAGCAATTTAGAGTCTAACGCACATAGAGATATTTCACAAAAATTTATCATAATAGCCTTCATTTGAACTTGACTTAAAGTCGAAACATTATTAATGCACAACCCATATTTTAACACATCCCCAATTGGTAACATAACATGAATAGAGCATTTGTGATGCTTGTTGAACATATATCCTTCAACCCAAATCTTACTCGGAATAGCCAATATCATAATGAATCACTCGGGACTTACATAATTTACATGAATATCGTGGGATTCAATTCTAAGAGAAGAGTTTAGCCAAAATACCTCACTTGAGCTTTCTCAAACTCTAAAACGTTCCGGAATTCTTAGCAACTTCAATCTCTAGGATGAAGACCTAGTGTGCTTCCCTTCTCAATCTTTCAAAACTTGGGCAAGAATTGAAGAACAATAATTGGAGAATACCTTCTCACTCTAGGGCACCCTCTCTCACTCTAAAATGTCAGATTCTCGCTCAAAAATGACCCAAAGAGTGTATTTAACGAAATAGGGCCGGGTTTTAAAAATCCAAAATTGGAGCTCCAGAACAAGGTATGCGATCGCATATGCAATTGCATAACCGATATGCACACCGCATATCGGTCGCATATTTGTTTACAAAATAGCTAAAAGAACTTCTTGTGTATGCGGTCACTATACAGTCCGCATAACTGTTATGTGGTCGCATAATGCACCGCATAACAGTTATGCGGTCGCATAGTCGACCGCATAGCTGCTTCCAGAATAGCCCTCACATGCTCACTTCTGCGGCCATTATGCGGCCCGCAGAGTGATTATGTGGTCGCATAATGGACCGCATAAATGCACATTGCCGGCAAAAACTTTCCTTTATTTTCCCGTGCATTGTTCAACCCAAAAAGTCCGTAAGCCTAGTCCGGCACCATGAAATATTATTTTCTTTGCAAATTTTACCAGGCCTTACACTTAAGTACATCGAAATTTTTTGGGGTGTTATAGTGTGTTTGTTTGTACCCAAAAGAATCATTATCACGCGAAACATAGCGCCTCACCAATATATATTATGTGTATTGTCATGTCGACCTGATAAAGTTGTTGACCTGAAAAAGCTGGACAAACTTGTACGATAAAGAATTATTATCACGCGAAACATAGCGCCTCACCAATATGCGTTATGTAACCTAAAATCACTCTTAGCAGCCTATAAAAACCTCGCGCATTTTAGTTATTATTTGCGTCGTAACGAAACAAATAGAAAAACTTTCCATTAATTTTTCATTTTCGAGCATTACGACATGTCTGGACGCAATTATGTACCAAGGTGTTACTGTGGCAAACGTGTGATTTTGAATCCATGTTGGTCAAATTGCAATCTAGGGCGCAGACGTTGGATGTGTACACAATTGTAAGTTATTATTCTTGGAATAAATATTTGTTAATACTTTTTATATAAAATGTTATTTAATAATCTTGTGTTATTCTCCCATTGGTAGGACGAAAATCGATGTGGTTTTGAAGAATGGTATGATGGACCCATTAATCAGGAATATTACATATCATGTTTGCTAAACATTTGGAATTTGATCGGTGAATACGAACTCCAGATCGTGAAACTACAAGAACAACTTACAGCAGTGAAGGAGAAACTAAAAGAGGCAGAAGAAGAAAAATTTATGTTGGAAGAGAAATTTAAGTGGTTGAAGCACAGAATAATTGGCGATAGTGACTAAACAAATACATGAATTCGTTGACTGTAGTATTTTATTTTTATGTTGTACGTGTCATGTATTATCTTTAATTGGTAACGAATTTAAATTTATGTTAAGCTCTCGTTATTTTTTGTGTTCTAGTGTTAAACTAATAAATTATCCGAGAAATCAAAACACATGCGCAAATTATGTAAAACATAAATAATGTTGCTATTATATATTTAATGTCATATATACAAATAATAATAAATGTCAATGTGTCCCACAACCTGTATGCTTTAAAGCATTGGCTGGCCTGAGGCGCATCCCATCCCACCCAGCTATGCTATCAGGATCATCCTCATCACGTTGCCTCTTTATCGGAGGATGCGTTGCAGTTGTAACCTACAGAATAATAAGATATTTTAGAATATGAAATATAAATTACTAACGTACGTGTTAGCAAACAAAGTTTTAATGGTCATACGATGGTCACAGCGGGCTCCTGAATAAAATCATCCGTCTCCGACATGTCAATATTGCACAATGTAGCCTCCGTGACGGGCGATGATGATGTCTTTAATAAAAATAAAAATGCTTCAGATATTATGGACTAATCAATGAGATAAAAATAAATTGAAATAATAGTAATACAAACAAACCTGCGCCTGAGTAGCACCATAATGCTCTATCGGAACATCAAGTTGCACTGGAGTAGATGAAGTTTTTGAAAGATCCTCAGCATCCCTCAGTGATGAGCCATAACTCAGCCGTCACCCACTATGCACCTCTCATGTCGGTCGATCATCAGCAACCATCGATGGCTCTGGTGGATCAGGAAAATACTGATTCCACTCCTATTGCGTAATGGTCATGCCCACGATCAACAATGGAGCTGACGGGGTCACCTGCAAAGTCCCTGGAGACAACTGGAGGCTGAATGATGGCATATCATGAGGAGCATCGTATGGCTTAGGGTGTTCACCCGGCTGATCATCTCTAATATCCTCCACGGGTAACTTAACACCCCCTTGCTGGGGACCCCATCCTCGCTGACCACCACGACCTCGTGGGACACACCTTCCTCTCTCGCCACGCCTGCCACGTCTACCATGTTCAAGCTGAAATGGTGGCCCATGATGGTACTCCTCTGGAGGCACATAAGGAGCCTCGTATCCTAAGCGCTCATCATCTCGGGTACGTCTCAATGTCTCGGCAGCAAGATCGGTAACCCGACGGCCAATCACGTGCAAAGTTGCTGCTCCCTTGCCGGTATGATGCTGCATCAACAGTCCTAACTGGTAGAGCTGATGTAAGCCAATAGTATGCATAACATGTAAAATATTAATTACGGAAGGATAATGTAACATTATTGTCACGCCTCTTTTTTCTCGTAACCCTTATTACGAGGTTGAGTTCGAAGAGTGTTTCCAATTAAAGTGACACTTTGAAAAGGGATTATTTATTATTTAGAGTCGCCACTTGGAATTGAGTTTTGGTGTTCCAAGTAACCTTTCATTGAATCCCTTATCAAAAGGAAGATTTGACTCCTAATTTATAGTCTATGAAAACAGATGACTGAGTAAAGAATTCTGTTGATCGAGGGGAAGGTGTAAGTTACCCCTCGAGTCCCGTGGTTCTAGCACGGTCGCTTTATTGACTAATGTAAGGCTTAAATCAATTTCTAGCTATTCTTGTATTTTTATTGATTATGGATTATTTATTACCGCCTAATTAATTATTATATTTTATTAATTGTGTTCACCAAGATGCGGGATGCACAGAGGGTACTTCTTTGAAATAGAATGTTAAACCAAGGTACGGAATGTACACATGGTCAAAATATAATTATTTTAGAATTAAAGGTGTCGAGACGCGGAATGCGCACATGATCTTTTTATTGCTTAAGCATATCAATTCAAGGTTCGGGTATGAACACATGGGCTAATATTTAAAGTATAGCTAAAGTTTTTCTAGCGTTTTAGAATATTTCAAATATTTACTTTTATAGATCTGAGATATTTATTTAATTATTTATTTATTTTACTATTTCCTTTTTCTTTTGCGATGAGTCTTGCATTAATTCGCGACTCGCCTCACTCCCTCACACAATTGTTATTTTCACTCTTTCTTTCTTTAATTTACTAGACAAATCCCCTTCATATCAGATGAAAAATATAAACAGACAAACAACTATGTATTCGAGACAATCATGAACTCAAACAATTAACAACAAGAAAGAAACACATAAGAACGATTAAACATAATACTGCCCAAGCCGAATTTCTCAGTGTCCATTTCACAAAGTTTGCACTTAATTCAATTTTAATATTTTATCTTAAACAAATAAACTCACTGACCAAATAAATCTCATGAATGAAACAAGGAACAAACAATATAATATTCCTTCAAAATCCTTAACCAAATGAAACAATCAAATGATTTAACATAAGAAAACAACAAACAACATTAAACTAAAAATAGTAAAGAAAGGTGAAAATAATGGACCTTTAATAACGTAAAAACTTTCTGACTTTATAAACAAAATGCTCCACACGAATTGTTTGCGCAAAACACAACAAGATTTGAATCAAACTGATAAACCGCATCGGCGACCTCGAAACTGATCGAACTCAACCAACTGAACCTTGGACAAACATCATGGTTACAGTGATTTTGGGATGAGCTTTATGGACGTTTTGAGCTGGTTTTAGGTGAGTTTAATGGTGGAAACTGGGCTGGTAAATGTGAAGATTGGCAGCTCTTCAATGGCTGCATTTTCATGGGATTTGGGGGTGTTTTAAAAAGGGGGAAGAACTGGTTTTGGCGTGAGAAATAAAGATGTTTTCATGGCTGAAATTTCTTAACTATTGCTATGGAAAGCTTCAAGCACAGAAGCACACTTTTTCGTTTTCTCTGCCTCCGTTTTCTCTCCTTGTTTTCTACATTTTTTTTTGTTCTTTCTTTTGTGTTTATATATAAATGGAAGGAGATTATGCATTCATAGATATGGGTATTGATGAGATCATGTGCATGTGATGTTGTGTGTGGGGTGAGAGATGGGAAAGTTAGGGAGTGTGAGGGGGAGAAACGTGAGGCTGGTGGGGAGTTTTTATGAAGGGGAGACGTGAAGAAGAGGGGAAGTGAAGGGGTTAGGGAATAAGCAGACCGTGGGATTAGATTAGGCTAAAAATAGGGATAATGGGGTTGGGATAGTTATTAGCAAATATCAGATTTTGATATAAAAATTTGTTAATAAACTTTATCTTTGTGACGTTAACTTCATTTTGCTTATTTTTATTTTTATTTTTATTTTAAAAGATAAATTAAGATAAGAAGATTAACCAACATGTCTTACAATATAGGAAAACTAAATATTTATATGTACTTTAAATGATACTAAGAAAGATTCTATAGCTTACTTATTAAAATTCTAATTAAAAGAAACCATATATATATATATATATATATATATATATATATATATATATATATATATTTGAATTATTTTTAGAGATAAAATTTATACTCTAAGAATGTGACTATTTTTTTTTAATTTTTTTTTAAACAAATCCTATTAAGAGTAAGATAAAAGTTTAAAATATTAAGATTAAACCTAAAAAATTAGTTGTTCACAGCATGCCCCTCTTTGCTTGGAAACATGAAGAGTTTTCATGCAAAGAAAATGAACAATGTGACTGATTTTTGACCTCACTATTATTTAAAAAGGATAAGAAGATAAAAGAAAAAGGTGCGATCGAGCCTGGGTTATAGGCAGCCTACATATCCTGGGTTATAAGGGAATCAGGTCACGTGTAGTTAAAGTGAAAAATGATTGATAGAGTATGCTTAGATGAAGAATCGAGAGAAGTTTCGTCGAGGTTCCGATCCGCGGTTCCTACTATTACATCAAAATGAAAAAAAAATTACATACTCTTGAAATACTTCTTGAATTGATTCTTGACTTGTTTCTCCCATTGACTTTAGATTGAAACTTGATGCTCTCGATGCAGCAGACTATGAAATATTCTCGCATGCTTGTTTCTTGATCAGATTGATAACGACAAGGTCGGGAATCCAAATTAGAGTAAGAATTTGAAAAGTAAATGCGGAAGCAATAACAATAAGGAATTGAACAACTAGAACTAAAGGGTAGAAAATAAAGGATATGGAAAAATTCAAGGAAAGAATTCAAAGAACTTCCAGGAACGCAAGTTCTATAGCCTTGACAAGATCAAAGCAACAACGTCTTGATTTATTGAAGAAATCAAACGCCTTTACTTAAAAGCAAATCAAAACAATAGATTCGGATCTTTACCGCTTTACGAGTAACTTGAGACAATAATTAATAATTAGTATTAATCGCCTTCTAAGAATACCACAAAGAAATCAAAGATATCACAATAGAGAAGTAATCTTACTACCTTGAACTATGAACTAGTAAAGGTTGAAAGATAAATCTCAAAGCACAAGTAACAAAGGTTCAAAAGAACTCTCAAAGTATGATATACTTAATCAATAATGAAGTGTCTCAATGAATGAGAAGAACTCCTTATTTATAGGAGTACTAAGGCACAAAAAGTCCTTAAAATTAGGTAGGGTGGTTGCTAAGGCATAAAAAGTCATTACAATTAGGTAGGGTGATTGCTAAGGAGTAAGAAAAGTCATTACAATTAGGTGGGGGCGGCCAAATCCCTTTGGGGTAGATTTGGACCTTAAACCTACTAGTTTGGGCCATTGATTTGGACTCCAATTGGGCTCCCTTTGAAACACCCCATTTTGGACCTCTTTTAAGCTCATTTTCAGCCCCTTTGGTGGACTTCAAGGGCTGATTTGGTGGCCCAATCTTCCTCCTCTTGGACTTCAATTTGGATCACCAAATAATTGTAAAACTTGGATAATTCATCTACTTTGGGCTTGAGCTCTTCCTTTACAATTAAAAGCTTCTTTATTTGCCATTGAAGTCCAGCAACCTTAGAGTGCAACTCTTTATCTTGAGATCTTGTAAATGGCCTTGGAGCTTCCAAAACTCTATCCTTGTCCTTGATGCTATCATTCCCCTCTTGTTGAAAAGAATTTGTCCCCGAATTCGATCCTACATCAAACAAAGACAAGTCAGCAACATTGAATGTAGCACTTACTTGGAACTCACCAGGTAGGTCTAGCTTGTAAGCATTGTCTCCAATCCTTTCAAGGACTTGAAATGGGCCATCTCCTCTAGGGTGCAACTTTGACTTCCTTTTGGAGGGAAATCTCTCCTTTCTAAAGTGAACCCAAACTAAATCTCCAGGTTTAAAAATTACTTGTTTTCGACCCTTATTCTTTCTCAAGGCAGTTTGCTCATTTTTCTTCTCAATTGCAAGCCTTGTTTGTTCATGAATTTTTTTCATCATCTCAACCTTTGTCCTACCATCAAGATTAACAATATCATTAGTAGGTGATGGTAATAAATCAAGGGGAGTGAAGGGATAAAAACCATAAACAACCTCAAAAGGAGACATACCTGTAGAAGAATGGATTGTTCTATTGTAAGCAAATTCAATCATAGGTAAGTGAGCCTCCCAAGAAGTTAATTTACCTTTCAAAACAGGCCTCAACATGTTTCCTAAGGTTCTATTAACTACTTCAGTTTGTCCATCAGTTTGTGGGTGACAAGAAGTAGAAAACAATAATTTAGTGCCTAACTTCCCCCAAAACACACGCCAAAAGTGGCTCAAAAACTTAGCATCCCTATCACTAACAATAGTTCTAGGTATACCATGCAATTTGACAACTTATTTTACAAAAAGATCAGCAACATGTGAAGCATCATTAGTCTTTAAACAAGGAATAAAACGAGCCATTTTGGAGAACCTATCTACCACAACATATATACTATCCTTACCATACCTTGTTCTAGGCAAACCTAACACAAAATCCATAGAAATATCAATCCAAGGTGAAGTAGGAACAGGTAGTGGCGTGTAAAGACCATGTGGTAACACTTTAGATTTAGCTTGTTTACATTCCAAATACTGTGCACACATTCTTTCAACATCTTTTCTCATTCCAGGCCAAAAGAAATTTTTAGCAAGTATGACACCACTTGATAACGACAAGGTCGGGAATCCAAACTAGAGTAAGAATTTGAAAAGTAAATGCGGAAGCAATAACAATAAGGAATTGAACAACTAGAACTAAAGGGCAAAAAATAAAGGATATGGGAAAATTCAAGGAAAGAATTCCAAGAACTTTCAAGAACGCAAGTTCTATAGCCTTGACAAGATCAAAGCAACAACGTCTTGATTTATTGAAGAAATCAAACGCCTTTACTTAAAAGCAAATCAAAACAATAGATTCGGATCTTGATCGCTTTACGAGTAACTTGAGACAACAATTAATAACTAGTATTAATCGCCTTCTAAGAATACCACAAAGAAATCAAAGATATCACAATAGAGAAGTAATCTTACTAGCTTGAACTATGAACTAGAAAAGGTTGAAAGATAAATCTCAAAGCACAAGTAACAAAGGTTGAAAAGAACTCTCAAAGTATGATATACTTAATCAATAATGAAGTGTCTCAATAAATGAGAAGAACTCCTTATTTATAAGATTACTAAGGCACAAAAAGTCCTTAAAATTAGGTAGGGTGATTGCTAAGGCATAAAAAGTCATTACAATTAGGTAGGGTGATTGCTATGGAGTAAGAAAAGTCATTACAATTAGGTGGGGGCGGCCAAATCCCTTTGGGGCAGATTTGGACCTTAAACCTACTAGTTTGGGCCATTGATTTGGACTCCAATTGGGCTCCCTTTGAAACACCCCCTTTTGGACCTCTTTTAAGCTCATTTTAAGCCCATTTGGTGGACTTCAAGGGCTGATTTGGTGGCCCAATCTTCCTCCTCTTGGACTTCAATTTGGATCACCAAATAATTGTAAAACTTGGATAATTCATCTACTTTGGTCTTGAGCTCTTCCTCTACAATTAAAAGCTTCTTTATTTTCCATTGATGTCCAGCAATCTTAGAGTGCAACTCTTTAGCTTGAGATCTTGTAAATGGCCTTGGAGCTTCCAAAACTCTATCCTTGTCCTTGATGCTATCACAGATGATGGGAAAATGGATCTTAAGATCCTATGTCTCTGCATGCCTATGTCAAAGCTGGTTTGGCTGGTATTTGAGATCAAGCGTTCCACTTTCTCTGGTATGCAGCCAAGGGATGTAGTACCCTGTGTTGGCAATAAGATGAGGCCCATGGTACTCTGAGATGCTACTAGGGAATGTCGTACCCTATGTTGGCAACAAGAAATGCAACCAGGGGATGTAGTACCCTATGTTAGCGATAAGGTGAGGCTCTTGGCACTCTAGGATGCTATTAGGGAATGTCGTACCCTATGTTTGCAATAAGAAATACACCCAGGGGATGTAGTACCCTGTGTTGACAATACGGTGAGGCTCTTGGCACTCTGGGATGCTACTAGGGAATGTCGTACCTTGTGTTGGCAGAAAGTAATGCAACTAGGTGATATAGTACCCTGTGTTGGCAATAAGATGAGGCTCGTGGTACTCTGGGATGCTACTAGGGAATGTCGTACCCTATGTTTGCAACAAGAAACGCCACCAGGGGATGTAGTACCATGTGTTGGCAATAAGATGAGGCTCGTGGCACTCTAAGAAGCTACTAGGGAATGTCGTACCCTATGTTTGCAACAAAAATGCAACCAGGGGATGTAGTACCCTATGTTAGCAATAAGGTGAGGCTCTTGGCACTTTGGGATGCTACTAGGGAATGTCGTACCCTATGTTGAAGATAGTGTATTGATTCCCTATAATAAAACTAGAAATAACATGATTTCATGTATATTGGAAGACAATCAAGGATTTGAGGACTTCACTTGGTGGTGTTCGTCTTTTCACAAACTGTTTCCTAAAATTGTTATGTTCCTATTCTGAACAAAGAAAGATTCATTAGTTTTAAAATGGTGGTCAGTTTCTGGTCTTGATTTCTTGGGCGACTTGACCTTGCGTCCATTACACTTGTTAGAAAAACTGACTCCGTCGATGATTGTACAAATTACCGTGAGATTCTGTCTTTTCTTTTTGGAGATCTTCTTTCTCAACATCAAAACCTAACTATTTTGCGCCTATCACAAATTGTGTTCATGGTGCAAATAACCTTTCTCCCAAAATAACTTTTAACTAAGTAACTTTTGTTGACCCTTGTAACATTGTTCAATCCTTCAAGATTTTTGTTCGTCAGAAAAAATCACAGATGGCTTTATGCCTTTTCCCATACGGTTTATGCCTAGCAATATTTGCTTTATATAACGGGGAAACTGTAAATAGTTTTGCGGCCTTTTCTTTGCTTTGCTTTGACAAAATTAGATTGAAAGGGACTCAAAAAAGTAATGCGAAAGAAAATAAGAAGGTGAACTAATAGGTATTACAAATTAATCAAGAAGTGTCCCTTTCAAAGGAAAGAATAAGAAAGGACTTATCTGGAGGAAATATGCTGACTTCAATGAACATGACATGCACTTTGGACTGGATGCCCGATCCGTTTGAACCGTCTAATTCTCGAAATCTATTGTAAACTTAACTTTGAAACTGAGTTCTTTGTCTTGACCATGCTTGTGTCGGGATGTACGAAGCCTTAAATCGATCAATGATGACCTTTGTGGGTTTTCACCAATTGACCTCTTTCATTTGCCTTTCTCTCAACTCACTATTGCCGTATAGTGCCCGTGAAGGTTTTCACTAATAAGACTCTCTCATTTATTATTTTCTCTCTTCAATGGCTGAGGCATTACCCGTAGTATACTGACTTAGCATTCTCAAAAGTTGATCAGAAGGTCTTAGCAAGAAAAGGTAAAAAGAACTATTCAACTAAATTACAACTTTTGGAACCATTTTGATGGAACAACCATCGAAAATAAAATAAAATCATGCCCCAGTTTCTTTGAATACTGGGAAAATGTGAATTTTTATTTTGGTGTGACCGAACCCCAGAGTTAGGCTGCCTACGTATCCTTTCGGAATCAGGTCGAACGTAGTTCAATTAACATGAACTTATTTTGATGATTTTTAATTTTATTTTTTTATTTTTTTTAAAGAACATTGGTTCCAAAAGAGGGGAAAACAAAGAAATATAAACAAGGCTTCAAAGGGATAACTAGGGTTGACCAGTGTTTGGGTACCGAGAATGATAGCCTTTCGTCATCCCAACCTGAAAATGCTAAATATAAGAATGCCCCAACAGAGCCATGTCATACATAGTATCTCTTGACCGCATCTGCATTGACGGATATATCAGTCACCTTTCCTTCTATATCTGCCAAGTGTAGAGCTCCTTTTGACAATACTTTCTTGACGAGGTAAGGACCTTGCCAATTTGGGGCGAACTTTCCTTTTGCTTCTTCCTGGTGCGGAAAGACACGTTTCAAAACAAGTTGTCCTATCCTCGAATTGTCTTGGGCGCACTTTTCTACTGTAAGCGTATGCCATTCTTTGTTGGTATAACTGACCAAAACAAACTGCCGCCAAACGCTTTTCATCAATCAAATTCAACTGTTCCAATCGGGACTTCACCCATTCAGTGTCCTCAATCCCGGCTTCAACAATGATTCGGAGAGAGGGAATCTCAATTTCAGCAGGTATGACCGCTTCAGTTCCATAAACCAATAAGTAGGGCGTTGCGCCAACTGATGTACGGACAGTTGTCCGGTATCCCAAAAGAGCAAAAGGCAGTTTCTCGTGCCATTGTCTAGACCCTTGGATCATCTTCCTAAGAATCTTCTTGATGTTCTTATTCGCAGCTTCAACAGCTCCATTAGCTTTGGGATGGTAAGGAGTAGAATTGCGATGCTCAATTTTAAATTATTCACATATCTCCTTCATCAGATGACTATTCAAATTAGCAGCATTATCTGTAATAATGGTTTTTGGAATACCAAAACGACAGATGATGTTGGAGTGAACAAAGTCTACTACTGCTTTCTTGGTAACTGCTTTCAATGTAATAGCTTCCACCCATTTGGTGAAGTAATCAATTGTAACCAATGACGTCCATTCCCCAAGTAACAAAAGGCCAAGGAGCCGACATAGGATACAACTCTTAAGGTGGCGAGTGAATCAAATCACTGTGAATCTGACACTGGTGTCACTTGCGAACAAAACAAAAGCAATCTCGTTCCATAGTAAGCCAATAATATCTTACCCGAAGGATTTTCTTTGCTAGAACGTATCCATTCATGTGCGGACCACAAACTCCCGAATGCACCTCATTCATAATCATTTCAGCTTTTTTGGCATCCACACATCTCAACAAATTCAAATCCAGAGTTCTTTTGTATAGGATTTCCCCACTCAAAAAGAAACCATTAGAGAGTTGCCTAATAGTTCTCTTTTGATCCTTGTTAGCATGTTCCGGATATTCTCTTATTACTGTTTAATATCATGATACCATGGTTCACCATCTGGTTCCTTGCAATAACCATGTTGATACCGAATTTGAATTTCTAGTGGGTCAATGTGAGTATTACCCGGATATGGAAGCATTGAGGCTAGGGTGGCCAAGGCATCAACTAATTCATTGTGAAACCTAGGAATGTACCTGAATTCGATGGACTTGAACCTTTTGCTAAGATCCTCCACACATTTTTTATATGGAATGAGCTTGATGTCTCGAGTCTCCCAATCACCTTGAGCCTGCCGAATAAGCAAATCTGAATCTCCCATCACCAACAGTTCATGCACATTTAGATTTATTGCCATGTTCAGACCCATGATGCAAGCTTCATATTCTGCTGTGTTGTTTGTACAGAAAAAATGAAGTCGCGCCGTAGCAGGGTAATGTTGCCCAGTAGGTGATACCAGAATTGTCCCAATCCCTACGCCTTTGATGTTGACAGCCCCATCAAAGTATAGTTTCCAAATTTGACTGTCATCTTGGACTACTTCTTCAACTAAATTAACCTCTTCATCTGGGAAATATGTGTTCAAAGATTCATACTCATCATCAACCGGGTTTTCTACCAGATGATCAGCCAAAGCTTGTGCCTTCATGGCAGTGCGAGTGACATAAACAATATCAAACTCTGTGAGCAAGATTTGCCACTTTGCCTATTTGCCTGTTGGCATCGGCTTCTGAAAGATGTACTTCTGGGGATCCATTCGGGATGTGAGGTAAGTTGTATAGGCCAAAAGATAATGCCTAAGTTTCTGGGCGACCCAGGTTAAGGCGCAACATGTCCTTTCCAAAAGAGTGTATTTGGCCTCATAAGTGGTGAACTTTTTGCTCAAATAATATATTGCTTGTTCCCTTTTGCCTGTGGCATCATGTTGACCCAGAGCACAACCAAAGGAACTATCCATTGCTGATAGATATAAAAACAGAGGCCTATCAAGTTTCGGCGGGACCAAAACAGGGGGATTTGACAAATATTACTTGATTTTATCAAAAGCTTCTTGGCACTCATCTGTCCACTTGATAGCGGCGTTCTTTTTCAACAACTTAAAAATAGGCTCACATGTGGTTGTAAGCTGCGAGATGAACCTGTTAATGTAATTCAACCTCCCGAGTAAACTCATGACTTATGTTTTGTTCTTCGAGGGAGGAAGCTCTCGAATGGTCTTTATCTTGGAGGGATCTAACTCAATGCCTCTTTGACTAACTATAAAATCCAAAAGCTTCCTAGAAGGAACTCCAAATGCACATTTGGATGGATTGAGTTTGAGATTGTACCTTCGTAGCCTTTCAAAGAACTTTTTCAAGTCTTGCACATGGTAAGCTTGGGTTCTCGACTTAATAATCACATCATCAACGTACACTTCAATCTCTTTATGCATCATGTCATGGAATATGGTAGTCATGACTCTCATGTAAGTTGCCCTGCATTCTTCAAACCGAATGGCATGACCCTATAACAATGAGTTCCCCATGGAGTTGTGAAGGCGGTCTTTTCTGCATCTTCATTATCCATCAGAATTTGGTGATATCCGGCATAACAATCCACAAAAGATTGGATTTCATGTTTAGCACAATAATCAACAAGGATATGAATGTTGGGTAAGGGAAAGTTGTCCTTTGGACTTGCTTTGTTTAAATCCCTATAGTCAACACAAACTCTGATTTTCCCATCCTTCTTTGGCACTGGCACAACATTTGCTAACCATGTAGTGTATCGGACGACCCTGATCACATTTGCACTTAGTTGCTTCGTGATTTCTTCTTTAATCTTATCACTCATGTCTGTCTTAAACTTCCTTTGTTTTTGCTGGATTGGTGGAAAATTAGGATGTGTGGGAAGCTTATGGACCACTAGATCGGCACTCAAACCCGGCATGTCATCATACGACCAAGCAAATACATCTCTGTACTCGAACAAAACTTGAATTATGGCATCTCTCATCTTTTGTTCAGTATGAATGCTTATTTTTGTTTCTCTGGTTTCTTCAGGACTTCCCAGGTTAATTGCCTCAGTTTCATTTAAGTTAGGCTTAGGCTTATTCTCAAATTGATCCAATTCCCTTTTTATTACTCTAAAAGCCTCATCTTCGTCATACTCAACTTCTTGATTCATTATTTCGAGATTAGATAGCTTTTTAAGATCTGGGCATGAATTCCGCGTGCATGCCATGTTTTTAAAGCCAGCATTATCGAAACTGAAAATGATAAAAAATTAACAAAAATTAGGGAAATAAAAAGATAGAATTTTACTACGAAAATGGAACTTCATTTCATTGAATTTGAAAGGATAGAAGGGTTAACATCACAGCAAATCAATTAAACTAAAATATCTGGATTACAACCCTTAAATTAATCCAAATACAGAAAAAACAATAAAACAGGCTACCAAGACTCCTTCCTGATGGGAAGAGGAGTTGCTTCCCAGTTGCTGAGCGAGGTATTTGGACCAATCAGTTGAACACTTGCACGGCTAGGGCCCTCCCCAACTTGAACCATATTGATTTTATAGAATATCTCCTTGAGACCCTGGCAAACTCCGTCAATGTCATCCTGAGTAGAAGGATTTTGGACTTCTTCAAATTGTGGCTTGACAAAAGAGTAGGCAATGTGAGGGATTGGTTTGGACAGATTCCAACCATTCTTTTTGCGGGCCTTGGCTCTGTCTATGTCAGTTGATATTGGTTTAAAGCCTAAGCCAAAGGTATTTTTCTTCGAAAACGGAGCAATGGGGTTCACAATTCCTTGTAGAGAGGATCCTAATCTTTTTCCTGGTTCATAGCCGTTCCTCAACATCAGAGAAGCTACCATCATAGATGTGGCTGAAAGACGGGGATGCAATATTGGTTTTCCTTCTTCCACTTGGTCCACCTCAATCACCTCAAATGCTTGATATATGATGGATTCACATCATTCCTTGGCCTCAATATATGGAATGGACGGGTCTTTATAGACGGATGAGTCGTCCTCCCCATGAACAATAATTTCTTGCCCGTCACACTTGAATTTGACCATTTGATGTAGGGTGGATGGTACAGCTCAGTCCACATGGATCCACGGCCCTCCCAAAAGAAAATTATAGGAAGTTTCCATATGTAACACTTGAAAGACAATGTTAAAATCAACCGGGCCGATTGTCATGGTGAGTTCAATTTCCCCAATAGTGTCTCTTTTTGAACCATCAAAAGCTCTGATGCTGACATTACTGGTTCGAATTTTGTTAGTGTCAATGTTCAGCTGTTGTAGAGTAGAAATAGGACACACATCTACACTTGAGCCTCCATCAATCATGACTCCTTTTACGTAGTGCCCTTCACATTTGACCATAAGATGCAAAGCTCTATTGTGGCTAGCCCCTTCCTCAGGCAAATCATCATCGCTGACAGTAATTCTATTTACTTCAAAGAATCTTTCAGCCATTTTTTCTAGCTGATTCACCATTGTCTTTTCTGAGACATATGCCTCGTTCACAGTTTTGATCAACACACGACGATGCTCTTCTGAATGCAAAAGCATAGAAAACAAAGATATCTGAGCAGGAGTTTTCCTTAGTTGGTCAATGATTGAGTAGTCTTGCATTTTCATCTTCTTAAGGAATTCCTTCGCTTCTTTTCCTGCTACGGGTTCTTTCACTGGCAAGTGACTTTCCCTGGATTGCTTAGCTTTTCTCAATTCCTCTGGTGAATAACACCTTCCAGAGCGGGTCAAGCCCCCCATTTCACCTGGTTCTTCAACTATCTCTTTTCCTTTGTATGTCATGACGGTCTTGTTATAATTCCAGGGAATAGCTTTTGTGTTTGTCACTAGGAGTTGGGCAACAGGTCGGATCAAGACTGGCTCTATTATATTCCTCAAACCATTATTTGGAATGATCTTTTGAATGCCCCCGGGGATGTAAAGTTTTGGCCCACCCAATTGAACCTCAACCTTTTTTGTGCTTCCAGGAACATAGAGAATCATTTTTTCAGAACATGCCAAGTTCAAACTAGAACTCGCACCTTTCACAATCAACGGTGCCAATTGCGGCGGGCTCACTATCACTTTTGGTTCTGGCCTTATGGTTCTAACAACCATCTCTGTCTTGCCAGACTGCTTATAATCTCGATCATCACAAATCATCGCAATAAAATGTGTATTATCATGAGTTGGGAGCGGATTGTTTGTGATATTAAGAGTATCCTCATTGTTTGTTACCACAATTGCCTTTGCTTCAATCAAATTTTGAATGGCTTTCTTTAATGTCCAACAATTTTTGGTACTATGCCCTTGGGTGTTAGAGTGATACTCACATCTTGCATTTGAGTCAAAACCTTTTGAATTTGGATTAATATAACGCGGCATAATAGGCTCAATGAACTTCAACTGCATCAACTTTCGAAATAGGCTTGTATACAATTCTGCAATTGGGGTGAACTCTTTCTTTGGCTCATGTTCTCTCACATATTCTTGTCGGGGACGAGGATTATATGGTGCCTGAAAATTCGGCCGGAGTTGACGGGAGCTTTGTGGAATTGGTGCCCGCCATTGTTGGTGATTGGGAGGCCTAGCATAAGCCTGAGCATTAAACACTATGTATTGTTGCAGGGGAACTGAGTATCGGGGACATTGAGGCGGATAATAATGTTGAGGAGAATTGGATTGTCCTTGTTGGAATTGCACGTAAGAAGGAGCTATTCCTCTTTGAACTCCCCCGAACCCAGATGCCATCATGGATCCTTCCTCCTTCTTTTTTCGATTTCTAAAACTGCCTGACCCGCTTTGAATTGCTTGTGTGGTCGCCTTAAGGGCTGCCTGACTCACAATTTTGTCTGACTTCATGCCATTCTCAACTATTTCACTAATCTTAATCGCCTCAGCGAAAGGTTTACCAATGTCGGCCAACATGTAATGGAGGTAATCAGGATCCTGAGCTTGGAGAAAATAGTCGATCATTTCTGCCTCTTTCATTGGTGATTTGACCATAGAAGCCTTGCTCTCTCCACTTGATTGCATATTCTATGAAGCTTTCTGTTGGTTTCTTCTTTATGTTGACGAGAGAGGAGCGGTTTGGCACTATATCAATGTTGTACTAAAACTGTTGGAAAAAATCTTGAGCCATGTCATTCCAAACGTGCCAGTGAGAGATGTCTTGATCTATGAACCACTCTGAAGATATTCCTGTCAAACATTCCCCAAAATAAGCCATGAGCAATTCTTCTCCCGCTCCCCTTAATTGGTTACAATACCTCTTCAAATGGGTAACGGGATCACCATGCCCATCGTACATATCAAACTTGGGGGTCTTGAAGCCGGGTGGAAAATGAACATGGGGAAACATGCATAGATCGTTAAACGAAACACTCTTGTGGCCCCCCAAACCCTGTATGTTTCTCATGGTTTGTTCCAAGCTCTTCATTTTTCTGGTCATTTTCTCTTGTTCCATATTCTTTTCGGGCTTTTCGATCTCAATTGGGAACACGTTATAAGGAGTATGCTTGTATGAATATGGAACCTTTAAAGACAGTTCTGGAGAGTAATGTTGGGCATCATGAGCATCCAGTTGTGGATCATTATTGGACTTTTGAGAAAGAGCCGGTTGAGGGACAGTGAAAGTATGGACAATGGGTATAGTAGGTGAGTCATTTCTGAGGGGTGTGATTGGAGGACGTGGAATGAAAGTACTGGGGATAGCGGGAAGGTTAATGCTCGGACTGAATCCAGGTTGGTACAATGGATTACTTGTTATGGAGATAGGCACTTGAGTGGCAACTAACACATTATGAAGATTATCCGAGGGCCCTATGGGTAGTGAGGGCGGTGCTTGTCCATTCACCCATTCTTGGTACATCTCAGCCAATTGTTGCTTCAACACTCTTCTTCAACCAGTCCTGAACCTTGTTCAACCAATTGTCCATGGACATCATCATTATCTGACTCATTCTCACTGTTGTTTGCCATTCTACTTTTTCCTTTTGATCTCGTGTTGTAAGGGTGAGTCTCCAGTTAAAACCACAAACCAACTACCTCAGTTTTACTTTATCTTTAAAAATGACAAACAATAAACGTGTTAGAGTTAGGCATTTTTGCAGATATTAATCACACATTATATGTCATGCACCTAATGCCATTTTTATTTCTAAAATGATCTTGGAAGGCTTTATGCTTCATCCCGGCTTATTGATTTATTTCCTCTTGAATTTAACGCTCTTTTTTTTTATATTTATTTTAAGATTAATTATGGCTATGATCGCATCCGATGAGGATTGCCTACGTATCATGACGCCGCATGAATCAGACCATTACGTAGTTTAGGGGAGAAATAATAACAATTTTGATTTTTTGATTTTTTGGTTTTTTTTAAAAAAAAAAATTATAATAAAATAAAATAAAATAGAACAGACTAAAATATTTTTCATTCATTTTCAACCAATATTTTTTTTATATACAATGAGATAAAAGGAAATATATAAAAACTGACTCTGCTGACTCCAAAGACATGAACATGATTGGAATAAAATAAATAATGATAAGAATAAAAGACTCCAAATATAAAATTAAAATGCGATAAACGAAAATGAAACTAAAAGCTAATTGATTGTACTAAAACTTTAGTCTTCAATGGTCTTCTTGCTTAAATTGATATCATCAATTATCTGCATCTCTTGGCCTCCATTCTCCCCCCAAAGTCTCGTACAAATTTTGAAACACCACTGGCAACTGTGAGACTAGGGCACGCGCCTGTTGACCAACTTTCTCATTGTTTAGATGGCGATGATCATCATGAATATATGCTGCTTTTTCTGCCAATCGAAGTATTTGCTCTCTAGCTTGCCCCATATTCACGTGATAATTTTGCAACCACATCTGGGTAGTGTTGAGGGCGTGCCCCATCTGAGCCTCCCGTCCCTCATATTCTTCAATGCGACGGTTTAGCACACCTCTCTCAATCATCCACTGACGCCGCTCTGCCCCGAAATCTACATGTTGGTGCATTAATTCGCGACTCGCCTCACTCCCTCACACAATTGTTATTTTCACTCTTTTTTTCTTTAATTTACTAGACAAATTCCGTTCATATCATATGATCAATATAAACAGACAAACAACCATGTATTCGAGACAATCATGAACTCAAACAATTAACAACAAGAAAGAAAGACATAAGAATGATTAAACATAATACTGCCCAAGCCGAATTTCTCAGTGTCCATTTCACAAAGTTTGCACTTAATTCAATTTTAGGGAATAAGGGGTTAGGGAATAAGCAAACCGTGAGATTAGATTAGGCTAAAAATAGGGATAATGGGATTGGGATAGTTATTAGCAAATATCAGATTTTGAGATAAAAATTTGTTAACAAACTTTATCTTTGTGACGTTAACTTCATTTTGTTTATTTTTATTTTTATTTTAAACGATAAATTAAGATAAGAAGATTAACCAACATGTCTTACAATATAGGAAAACTAAATATTTACATTTACTTTAAATGATACTAAGAAAGATTCTATAGCTTACTTATTAAAATTTTAATTAAAAGAAACCATATATATATATATATATTTGAATTATTTTTAGAGATAAAATTTATACACAAAGAATGTGACTATTTTTGTAGTTTTTTTAAAAACAAAACCTATTAAGAGTAAGATAAAAGTTTAAAATATTAAGATTAAACCTAAAAAGAATATTTACACTAAAATAATATATAATTTGGATGTGGTCAAAAATTAGTTGTTCACAATTATAAGTAAGTATAACAAATAACATACCAGCGCCTCATGCCTCCCGACGTATGGAATGTACCGACCACCAGCGCGATGAACGACATTCTTGACGAGAAGTCGTGTAACGCTGCGATACAAACCGATATACTCATGCTCGCCATCCGTACGCTCAGGTGGAGAGTGTGGTGGAATCAGGTCGTACCTCTGATCCCAAACCTCAATATGGGCCTCTAGCTAGGACAAGTATGTCTGGTCAACCCTACAACAATCATCCCGCTGGTAATGTCTCCTAAGCCAAGTGGGCGGAATAGGTACAAGTTGCGGCCAACCAAACTGGCGAAGGACTCGCGCACTGGCATGATGCTCGACTATATCGAGACATATCAGCGGGATGGAAGAGCTCCACATAGCTCGGCCACAGGAGCAATAATCGGGCAAACCAACTATGAGTGCGTCGATGTATGACCTCCATATGAGCTATTTATTAAATACAAGAATCGTGAGTAAATGCAACACATATAAAGCCAAGCCAAGTAAACTTAGGTATATATGTAGCTGTGCGCCTTCAAGCAAATCCAACAAATCCCTGTAATAGGGGAGATGATGTCGAGTCTTGATCTCGCGTCCGTAGCCTTGCCTATCATCCCACCTCCAAGCTAAAGGGAGAAACGATGGAGGTGGTGCATCCAGAGCGATCAGTGGTAGCGGTGGCTGGAACTGCAGGAATCTATCCCACGCCCAAACCTAACATAGATTGTGGACGTAAAAGTTAAGGTATTTTTTTACTATGTATGTTATAATCATGAATAAAATTGACTATGTTTTCACCTGCAGCAGTGGTAAAAATCTAGCAACGTCTCTCGGGGTGCCCATGCACGCCTGACACATCTGTCTATACAAGTAACCTAGAACAACTGCACCCCAGCTGTAACCAGGTAAATCATCTAGCCGCTCCAGATGATGTGGAAATCTCAAACTGACTAGGTTTCCCGAAGTGTTCGTGAATAGTACACCACCAAACATCAGCAGCAGCATCAATCTCGTGTGCCGGTCGATATCCTTCAGCCGTGAATCATCCGTAATCTCCGCATCCATTGCCGCCAGATGCTGCTGGATGGGCGTCAGCTGCAATCGATTGTCCCCACTCAATGCAGTCGGCTCTGCTGGCTAGAAACCAGTGAGCCGCTATAACATATGCAGGTAATCCACTCCCCCATAGTCTCTAAGAGCATGCGGGTAAGCTACATGTAATCCATCAACCGGCAGCCCGAAAATAACCTCCACGTCCTCAAGCATCATGGTAGCCTCGCCAATGGATAGAAGAAACGTGTGCGTCTCCGATCGCCACTGCTCTATCATAGTCGTGATCAATGCCCAGTCGAACTGCAACCGGCCGATCTCTCTAATCCTGTAGAAACCCATATCATGAAGGCGTCTAACTATACGGAGATGGAGTGGGTGGTTCCTAATGAACTCCCACATATCGTCTATACGTCTGGGGCGGAATATCTGGGAGTTGCCCTGTAGCAACAGTAGCTCTCGAGATGCAGGTCCGGGATGCACAAGGGGAACCTCCATGACGATGTCTGTAAATTGAACAATATTAATTAAAGTATTTTTCTTTTTGATTGTTTAACATCTTTAAACATATTGCAATATCTTTTATATTAGTATTTAATCGATATTTTTACTATATTATTACTTATGTTGACACATTTTCTATATTATTATTTTATATGTTAGTCTATTACATTATTTTATATGTTAGTTTATTATTTTATATGTTAGTTTATTATTTTATATGTTTTTTTAATTATTTTATATGTTAGTTTATTATTTTACATGTTAGTTTATTATTTTATATGTTTGTTTCTTACTCAACTATTTTTGGGTATAATAGAATTAAATTATTAATTTTTATAACTATACATGATATAATTAATAAGTATTCATATAAAAATACTTAGTTTGACAAATATTGTTGTGTTTTATGGTATTTTCTTACATTTGTTGACTAAAATTCGAGAGAGTTTGTGTTTGAATTATCATCGTTTTTCAGATATTTTTAGGGTTAACAGATAATTAAATGATTAATTTTAATAACTACAAAGATAATTTAATAATTATTCATATAACAGATACTTAGGTTGATAAATTTTCTATATTAATATTTCATATGTTACTTTCCAATATTTTTCCACTAAAGTAATACTACTCTAAATGGCAATGAACAAAGTCAACTACCATTAGCTAAAATTTATTATCAGTTTTACTACGCTAAAGGGCACTACATTACCATTACGGGCACAACATAACACTAAAGGGCACTAAACAACAATAAAGTCACATATTAATGTACGTACAACAATAAAATCCAAATAACATTAATTATTCATAAAATAACAATTTATCTATTTTACTAATTTTTTAGCACATAAATAATCTAATCCGGATAAAAAATAACAAATTAATTTAATCACAAAACAATCACGAAAAAACATATACCACAGTAAAAAATAACTAATAAACATTTTTTATAACAACTAATAACATTAATTATTCATAAAATAATAATTTATCTATTTTACAAATTTTTTAGCACAAAAATAATCTAATCCGGATAAAAAATAACAAATTAATTAAATCACAAAATAATCACGAAAAAACTTAGACCACGTTAAAAAATAACTAATACGAATTTTTTATAAGTTTTCTCAAAAAGTAAGTCGGAATACCTCGATTTAAAATTTTTTGAAAGGTGAAGATTCGATAATTTGGGGGCCGAAACGAGTAATACACTACGCGATAACGCCTTTGATCCGGTGTTAGCTTACTACAATATGGAGAAGATACACTTTTTGTGGGACGGGTGGGCTCCGATGGGGTTTTTTTGCTTTAAAAATGGGGGGGGGGGGGAGGACCGCTGGAATGGGGTTTGGAGGGAGTGCACTGATTTTCTGGTCGGGGAAGATGGAGGCCCGTTTTTTAAGTAGGTATAACGCATGTATACATGGCGCTATACTATAGCACGTCCTATATGTGCGCTATACCTCCCGCCCTTTTTGAGTTCAAATATAGCGCGATAATTCACCGCACTATATCTTAACGGACAAACGTGTCATTAAGGTATAGCGCGGTGAATAACCGCGCTATATATAAAATGGTACTCAGTTTTGTTTTACCTATTTGTGTCGCTTGAGTCCAAAAGAACCACACTTTGGTTCCGGACTCTAAGCCCGGAGAACCGAATTAATGTTGTTACGTATCGTTTCATAATGTATCATATTGTATTGTACTGTATTGATGAATACAATGTTTGGATAGATTGTATCGTTTGCCGTCGTTTCATGATGTCACGCACCAACAATATAAAGAATAAACTTGCAACATTATTAAGAAAAAATAGGATACTGCGTAGAATTATTATATAAAAAGTAGGATAAATAATAAAATATAATTATTTAATAATAAGGAAGGGCAAGATGAGAGAAAAAATCAAGGAAATGACGTCACCACACAAAATCTATCGTTCCATAAAGTGGCACTTTTCGTCATTACAAAACGATGGATTTAACGATTTAATACAATAAAATTTAATGAACAATCAAAACAAACATTGTATTTACAGTAACAATACGATACAATATAATAGGTAACAACCATCCAAACAAGTTGTAAAGGTCATCTTAGAATTGTAGATATTTCATCAGCTCTGCCGTTGGCTGGCAAAAGCCTTAGAGTACTCAACATCAGACCCAAAGCTGAACTGGATCTTTTTCTCCCTGATGTTTGTGCTTTCATTGGTAACTCGAAATCAACATACTTCTCTATTTATAACTGATTGGTACGGTTAAGTAAATTCCCGCTTTAAGATTTTTCAGCTTTAATTTAGTTCTTGTTTTGTTCTTCAGGCTGTGGGATCAATGATAGTCTTGGCCTTCATTTCCATTCCAACTATGAGTGTAAGTATTTCCCCTTACAAATTGTATTTTAATTTCTTCACATAGTTTAATTTTCTTGTTTAATTTTGCTTGATATAAACGACTAATTTTTTACTTCTATTCTATCAAGTAAGTACTGATTAATTAATGTGAAGTCCCAAGTCTACTTTATTCTTCTTTTTTTTTCACTTTGTTCAATTCTCTTGTTTATTCTGCTTCACTGATGTTACACCCCATATTTTCGTACGTAAGAGTGTGTCGTAAGTCAATTGATGTAAGCTCAGAAATGAGATCATCTTTGAAAGTACTTAATGTAAGTTAATCATATTATCTTGGAGGTTATAAATATTTAAGATCATGAGTAACAAGTATCAAGAGAGTTGGAATGCTTAGAAGCTAAACGAATTGAAGAAAATAAGTTTCGTCGAAAGTCGACAAGTTAGGAATATTATAACATATACTTTAGGGGTAAAACTAGGGTGATTAACATGATGAAGAGGTTATGTTATGAGTTATTTTGTCGTATCATAGTCGTGTGTTATGTTTTGAAGTCAAACGAGTTGTGGAAAAAAAGTTGGCAAAGGTCATCACAAGTTATATTCATAAATATGCTGAAAATTAGAGAAAATGTAGTTGATCTTTTCTCCCAATATTAGAATTACGGGATGATCCACCTATCAAATTGAAAATCTACGAGTCTAGTTTCTAACGCATTAAATGAGTAGAAACATATTTGCATTTTCGCGAGACTGCGCAGTCTGAATAGGTTACAAGTAGGTGTGTCACCTACTTGCTTAAATGAAAGGACCAAATATGTTCAAAAAGGGGCTAGTTGGGGTCGGCTAAAGAGACCTTTTAAGGGATGATTTCCTTCATATATTCCACTCATAATAGAGCGAAAAATTAGAGATGCACCCCAGCAAACTTCTCCCAACAATTCAACACAAAAGCCTAAATGATTTTGTCTTCTTTCAAGTTCTAGTTGGAGGAAAACCTAAGAGTTGAAGAACCAAGTTAGGAGCTGAGATCGTCACCAAATAAGGTAAGTATACTTCCTTTTTTCATTCCTTTTTTTGCTGGAAAGGTAGATAAATTCGTTCTATAATTGTAAGAACTCAGGGGACTGTATCGGAAGTCGTGAGTTTGAGTTTTTCAACTTGTAGTGGACTATTTTGTGGGTTGTTTCGTGTTGCTGTTGGGTTATCTTTTTTTCAACTATTTTATGGAGTTTGGGAGGAGAAAGGGTGCGGAGAAACACCACATAAAGGCAGTGTGGTTGGCTGTTATATTTTTTGTTGTTTGACACTAATATGGTTGTCGTTTTGTGTGAGAAGTGATTGGGGTGTGTGTGGGCTATTTTGTGGTATTTTGGGATGGATATAAGGTATGAAAATGATGTATACATGTTTTTATTATTGTGTTCTTGTTGTTGTTGGTGTTATGCTGATTTGGGAGGAAGTAAAGATTATAGTTGAGATGCTATCGTTTTATTGCAAAATAAGCTTGTCATTCATTGTTCGATAGTCGTACCTTCGGTAACATAATGATAGAATTATTATCGTTGTTGTAGATTAAGGTGAGACGAGATGAGTTCAACGAGGTTATTGGACAGATTGTTATAAGGTATGTTAAGGCCAAACCCTTCCTTTATTTTGGCATGATCCCATAACTACATGTGTTTGATAACGAGACATAAAGAGAAGTTTGTATTCTTGAACTTATGTACATTATCCTAGTATCACAAGTTACAGTATTCTTCATTATAGAGACTTTATATTTGTTAAGTATTGTCTTCTTCCAGTCAAGAGAGCATAACGTCTATATATATAGTATTGCAGTATTTTCACATATATATATATATATATATATATGCCCCTATTGGGCAGTATTATAGTATTTTCACCACCATTGAGCTATAATCGGTGGAAGGCCCCTATTGGGCTACCTCAGATCAGATGATAAGTTATATACCAAACCTACTATGGTCAAGCGCCTATAAGCAAGCCCAGAATGGCCAAGATACACAGCCTAGTATGGCCGAGCGCCTATGAGCGAGCCTACTACGGCAGAGCAGTTACACGTACAGAGCCTTATAGGTCTGGACAACTCTTGTACTTACTGTATTGAGAGAGTTGAGTAAGTATCAACAGGTAAGCATATCTTCATATTATCTTTGACTTCCAGTTACTTTCAGTTATTATATTATCAATTCAGTTTAAGCTTTTAGTTATTCTGTTGCCTTACATACTCGGTACATTATTTCGTATAGACGTCCCTTTTGCTGGGGACACTGCATTTCATGCCTGCAGGTCCTGGTAGAGAGCTGGATAGACCTTTCCAGTAGATAGAGTCAAACATCAACTTGGTTGGTAAGCTCTACTTCCTCAGAGTTACCAGGTCTAGAACTTGGAGTCCATTTTATTTACACATGTTTGATGGGTAGGTCGAGGCCCTGTCATGACCATGATACTGTTCAGTTATCTCTAGAGGCTTGTAGACCAGTCCTGTGTATTTTGTATGTTAGTATTTGGGTTTTCCAGCCCCGTGTACATGTTCAGTTAGGTATTGCTGGTTGTAGACATACATGGCGGCCTCGTTGCCCTTCACAGTTATGTATATGAGCTTTTGGGTATGTATACCCTCAGATGAGGGAGACATGATATTCATATGATTCAGAATATGGCCCCATCGGCCTCGATTGGTATTGTCAGCTTGCATGTAGTCCTCATCGGCCTAAGTTAAGGGATACCCCTCCACAATTCACGGTTACAGAGTGGTACGCCCGGGTCGAGTATGGCACCATGTACCAGCCACGCCTCCCCAGATTTGGGGCATGACAAACATGGTATCAGAGCAGTTCTATCCTAGGGAGTCTACAAGTCGTATCTAGTAGAGGCTTGTTTATAGATTTGTTATGCACCACATTATATAAACAGGAAGCTGCAAGGCTTTTAGGAGTATGTTACCCCTATTTCAAATCTAAATCGTGCTATAGAGCAGAGTCATATGAGTTTGAGTCAGGAATTATGTTTGCTAATGATATAGAGATGCTTGTAATTAGAAATATTACAGCGTTCCAGAGAGCTAATATTGTAGCAGGTAAGGGCACTAGTAGAGAGAGAGAGAGAGTTCTTGGCAATGTGGCCCAGTTTTAGGCCCTATCAGATCGTGCATACTAGATTTGCAAATTTCCTACTTAAGACCCTAAGATGGGAATATCTAACATACCCCGTGAGTAGTAGGGAATTGGGTGTATCATAAGGTAAAAGTATAAGTTTCGGCAAGTAACATAAGCAAGGAGAAAGAGGGTACGAGGTACCCAGTTAGTGAAGATTATCAGTATTTACAATTGAAGCAGTGAAATATAAGCATTCCGAGTTACCTTCCACAGTAAGAGAGGTATTTACAATTGGCCACACCCATCTCAGTTATACCCTATGGGAGCTAACAGATATAGTTTAAGAGAAGGATGGGATATCAAGATCCAACTGGGGTTAGAGTAACCCAAAATGGTGGATGGATTAATAGCGTCAGCTGACATTTCCGAAGGATATTACAAACGTGGTAAAAGTTTTCCTTATGAGACACCTAGGTGGTGCACTCTAGAATAGTACAGTCAGATATGAATACTAGAATGTTCAAAAATTTCAGAAGATAGGTGACTCAAAGAACCAGTGAGATGGGGCAAGGAGAGCTAAAAGTGAAACAATGTTTTGTTGAAGTTTTCAGAATAAAGTGATAGATAGAAATATTAGCTGGAGAATAAGAAGAGAGTAAATGAAGCATTATGAGTAAGATATTATAAATGGGTGATAACGATAAATCAAAATATGATAGGATGACAGAGTCTATAGTCAAGTGAAGGAAAAGATAAGAGGTGACAGGCCTTGAGACAATAAAATTGTATAAGCCATAAAGTCATACCCTAATTTCACGAAATGAAGTGGTGACTCAAACGTGATTACCAAAAGGCTAAGTTAGACCCCCAGAGTAATAAAAATCAGTATGGGCTAGTGAACAAGATATATTGAACATGTATTAGGGACCGGATGATGTGCTAGTAGTCGACATCATGGGATTTAACCTCGGTGCCTAACTCTTGCTGCACTGCTTTCCAAAACTGCGTTGTAAATTGCGTGCCCCGATCTAAAATGATGGACACTGGTACACCGTTAAGGCAAACAATCTCTTAGATGTAAATCTCAGCCAACCGCTCCGAAGAATAGGTAGTCCCAACTGGAATGAAATGCGCGGACTTGGTCAACCAATCCACAATCACCCAAATAGCATCAAACTTCCTCGAAGTCCGTGGGAGTCCAACTACAAAATCCATGGTGATACGCTCCCATTTCCACTCCGGAATCTCAAGCCTCTGAAGCAATACGCCTGGTCTCTGATGCTTGCACTTCACATGCTGATAGTTTAGGCACCGAGCTACAAACCCCACTCTATCTTTCTTCATCCTCCTCCACTAATAGTGTTTCCTCAAGTCGTAGTACATCTTTGCGGCACCCGGATAAATGGAATACCACAATGTGTGGGCCTCCTCAAGGATCAACTCATGTAGCCCATCTACATTAGGCACACAAATCCGACCCTGCATCCTCAACACCCTATCATCCCCAATAGTAACATCCTTGGCATCACCATGTTGAACCATGTCCCTAAGGACAAGTAAATGGGGATCATCATACTGGCACTCTCTCATGCGATCATATAAGAAATACCGAGAAACCACACAAGCTAGAACCCAACCGAGCTCCGAAATATCTAATCTCATGAACTTGTTGTCCAAGGCCTGAACATCAGCTGCAAGTGGTCTCTCACCAACAGGAATAAATGCAAGGCTACCCATACTCACCGCCTTTCTACTCAAGGCATCGGCCACCACATTGGCCTTTATGGGATGATACAGAATGGTAATATCATAGTCCTTTAGCAACTCCAACCATTTCTGCTATCTCAAATTTAATTATCCATAAATGCCTCACAAGACACACCGTAAAGATAGTGCCTCCAAATCTCCAATGCACGAACGATGGTTGCCAACTCTAAATCATGAACAAGGTAGTTCTTCTCATGGGTCTTCAACTGGCACGAAGAATAAGTAATCACTCTACCCTCTTGCATCAGGACACACCCAATACCAATCCGAGAAGCATCACAATACACTGTATAATAGCAAGAACCTGAAGGTAAAACTAGAACTGGAGTTGTGGACAAGGAATTCTTGAGCTTTTGAAAGCTCTCCTCACACTCATCCGACCACTTGAACGAAGCACCCTTCTGGGTCAATTTGGACAAAGGCATAACAATAGATGAGAAACCCTCCATGAATCGACGATAATAACCGGCCAAACCAAGAAAACTCAAAATCTCAGTAGCTATAGACGGTCTGGACCAACACTGAACTGCCTCTATCTTCTTTGGATCCACCTTAATCCCCTCACTGGACACCACGTGCCCTAAGAACGCCACCGAACTAAGACAAAACTCACACTTGGAGAAATTGGCATAAAGTTTCTCCTCCCTCAGCCGCTGTAGTATAATCCTCAGATGCTGCATACGCTCCTCCTAGCTACCTGAGTACACCAGGATATCATCAATGAATACTATGACAAAAGAATCAAGATATGGATAAAATACATTGTTCATCTGATGCATGAATGTCGTTGGGGCATTGGTCAGCCCGAAAGACATCACAAGGAACTCATAGTGACCATAGCGGGCCCTAAATGCCGTCTTCACAATATTTGAGTCCCGTATCTTCAACTGGTGATACCCAGACCTCAAATCGATATTAGAGAACACCCTCGCTCCCTGAATCTGGACAAATAGTTCATCAATACGCGGCAAAGGATACTTGTTCTTGATTGTAAGTTTGTTCAACTGCCTATAGTCAATGCACATCCGTATTGTACCATCCTTCTTCTTCACAAACTGAACTGGTGCGCCCCAAGGTGACACATTAGGCCTAATAAATCAAGAATTTCCTGAAGCTGCTCTTTCAATTCCTTCAACTTAGCTGATGATATATGATAGGGAGGAATAGAAATAGGCTGAGTGCCCAACACCAAGTCAATACCAAAGTCAATATCCCTGTCGGGTGGCATGCCCAGCAGGTCTACAGAAAACGTATCCAGAAAGTCTGGCACCGCCGGAACAGAATCAATAGTAGGGGTATCAGCACCAACATCCCTCACAAAGGTGAAATATGACAGACACTCCTTCCCAACCATCTGTTGGGCCTTCAAATATGAAATCACTATGCTGGGAACATACTCGAGAGAACCTCTCCACTCGATCCTTGGCAACCCCGTCATCGCCAATGTCACGGTCTTAGCATGATAATCAATAATAGCATGACATGGAGACAACCAATCCATACCCAAGATCACGTCAAAATCAACCATATTAAGCAATAAGAGATCAACTCTAGTCTCAAATCCCCAATAGTCATTACAAACGACCGATATACACGGTGCCCAATAATAGTATCGCCACCGGCGTAGATACATGGACAGGTGAAACTAAGGACTCACGGGGCATATCCAAATAATGAGTAAAATAGGATGATACATAGGAATAAGTAGAACCAGGGTCAAATAATGTGAAAGCATCTCTGTGGCACGCTGAGACAATACCTGTGATCACTGCATCTGAAACAATAGCATCTGGCCTGGTAGGAATAACATAGAAACGGGCCTGACAACCACCTGATCGGCCTCCCCCTCTAGCGCAACCTCTAGCTACCTGATCCCCACCCCAATTTGGTTGGGCGGGTCGTGAGGTAATTGGTGCGGAAGTCATAGCCACCCTCTACTGAACTGGACCTCCCGAGCGACGAGCACACTATCTCCACATATGCCCAAACTCCTCGCACTTGAAGCAACGTCCCGCTGGTGGTGGGGGGGCTGAATCGGGCCCCGAGTACCAGAGTAACTGCTAGAAGGACCTGGCAAAGATGAAACCTGAACCGATAAAGCACGGGATGAACTTTGAGCTAGTAGAGCACTAAGAGATGACTGACCCAGAAGAGCACCGTGCGAACCATGGCTAGTTGATGCACCACGATGAACTGGACGAGCCATCTGAGCGTTCATATAAGGACGACCCCTACTGTGGTAGGACTGCCCCCAGAAGGAACACCGCTGAAACAACCCAAACCACGAGGCCTCTAGGCCTCCCTCTCCTCGCACTCCTGACTACGGACCAACTCTAGATGCTGAGTAATATCAACCACCCCATTGAACCTAGCACCTGATACACTCTCCCAAGTTATAACAAAACGCAACTAATAGTGGAGGCCATCCAACATGCATGACGAGCCAACTCTGAAAATTTCATCTCATACTCGATCACAGACATGCCCTCTTGACGTAGCTACTCGAGCTATCTGCACAGCTCCTCCCTGCAGGTCTGTGTCACAAACCTCTCCAAGAAGAGAACGGAGAACTCATGCCATGAAAGTGGTGCAACACCGACTAGCCTACTCCTATCATAGGCCTCCCACTATCTGAAGGCAACCCCTGATAACTGAAAAGTAGTAAAGGAGACTCCACTAGTCTCCAGAATACCCGTCGTGCGAAGAATCCGCTGGCACCTATCCAAGAAGTCTTGAGCATCCTCTGACTCAGCCCCACTGAATGATGGAGGCCTGAGCCTCCCAAATCTCACTAGCCTCTTTTGTTCCTCATCCCTTATAAAGGGACCCACCTGGGCCTAAGAAATTGCAACTAGCTGGGCTGGTAGTACCCCCGGTGTCTGATGTCCCTGCACTACCTGCTTCGGAGTACGGGCGGCGGGAGTCTGAGTACCTCTCCCGGCCTGAGAAGTGGCTAGCGCCGTCTGAAAAGAAACCGCCGGAGAAAGGCTAGTGCAAACAATCAATATTTGAGCCAAAGCCTCCTGAAGGCCTGGAATAACAATGGGCACAACTGGTGCCTGAGCTGGCCCTACTGGCTCAACCACATCTGGAACCTTCTCCTGAGTTGAAGCAATTGGAAGATAAGCAGGTGCTACTCTAGCTAATGTACGAGCTATACCTCGGCCCCTACCGCAGTCCTAGCCTCTCGTGGCCCTAGCTGGTGGTAGTGGTGGTTATCCGTCCGGTCCAGTAGCACGTGTCTTTACCATCTATGAGAGACTAGAATAACAAAAATTTAGTTCCTGGAATCAATAAATTTGCACGATAAGAATACAAGAATGTGAAGTTTTCTTACAGGTTCGGCAGCCTCTTGAAGATAAGTACAGACGTCTCTGTACCAATCCGCAAGACTCTACTAAACCTGCTCATGACTCGTGAGACCAATGTAACCTAGGCTCTGATACCAACTTGCCATGACCCAAAACTCAACCTGCCGTGATGGTGCCTATCATGATACTAGGCAAGCCTACAACTCAAACATACCAACACTTTCAAATTCAAAATATACTAAAGCTGATCTAAATAAATAAAAATCTCATAAAACCGAATGAAAACGTCATAACTAAATACAGAAGTTCCCAAAACTCGGGTATCACTTAGTACATGAGCATCTATATAAATACATGGTCTGATACAATGTCTAAGAAAGTAGAACTGAATAAGTAAAACGGAGGGATGGGGGAGGAGAGTCAAGTTCTATGGACGCCAAGGCAGTTACCTCGAAAATCTCCGAACGACTGAAAACTCTATCAATCAGCAACCACCGTGTCCAAAAACACCTGGATCTGTACACGAAGTGCAGGATGTAGTGTGAGTACAACCAACTCAATAAGTAACAAATCTAACCTTTGGACTGAAAGCAGTGACGAGCTTCACAAGTACAGTCCAATTACAAAAATACAGTAAAGAAATGTAGGCATGCTTTCAAGTTTAACAGTCAAAGATCAAACAGGTAAGATATGTCAAGTGTAACTAAAAAGAGAAAGGATACATCTCGATATCTACATGTCAATTATGTATGCCAACGGAGATACAAAACAATGATGAATTCATATGCATACTCTCAGAGTAACAATCACTCAGTCCTTGCATTCACTCTATCCTCACAGTCACTCAATCTTAGCACTCGTACTCTACACTCCCATTCCACACTCGCTCTCGGCACTCACACTCAGTAGGTACCTATGCTCACTATGGGTGTGCAGACTCCGGAGGGGTAGATCCAGCCCAAGCGCTATAATAAGCCAATCTTGGCATGAATCAATAAAGCTTACTATGACGTGAATCCTGATCTCATAAATATCCTCACAATCAGGCCCTCGGCCTCACTTAGTCATCAATTTCTCCAGTCTCTCGGGCTCACAAGAATCATGATAATCAGCCCAAACAATGATGATATGATGTATCAATAAATGACAACAGAGACTGAGATATGATATGCAAATAATAGTTGTGACTGAGTACATAATTGCAAATTAAGCAAATAATTCAACATGCAACACGACCTTTATGGGTCCCAACAGTACCAGCATCTAGCTAAGCATGATTTTTAATATGACTTGCAGCTCAATTACTCTAACACATGGAGAATATACGGATAACGACAAGATTATTCAGAACCAGACAAAACTCATAAATTCTGACAACTCATTTGAATGTGAGTCCAACCATATAGGTTTCATCAAAAATCGACTCTGAATCGATGTTCAAAACTCAATTATTCACTTTAGAAAAGTTTTGCCAAGACCCCCAAAATGTACTTTCTTATCTTCCAAACCAAAACCCTCTTTTCTTCTTTAAGATTCCTTGATTTGGATCCAAACCTCTTTCTATTTTGAGATGACCACAGGTTCCACCAATCCTGCTCTATCCAGTTTGAGGTCGTCCGAACCTGATACCCTGCTCCAGATTCCACTCTGCTCCAACATCAAATCCATCCTCCTCCGTAGTTCATGTTCATAGAGGGAGACTTCCCAAACGAAGACTCCAGGTCACTGAAACGAACACAAGGCTTTAGCAAGCCACCCAATGTAGGACGAATTACTGTTCCAGAGTAGTCATAGAAAAAGAATCGAGGGGTGATAGATTGATGTTATTAGCATAAATTTGAGTTAGGTTTACTTACCCCCATGAAGTAGATGAAAACTACCTCAAAAATCGCCTCATCACGAGCTCCAAAACCTTGTGAGAAAAAGTGACTAAATTCCAAAACAATTAAAAACAAAATGTAGCAGTTGTCCTAGCTCGAATCAAATCCTAGATGATCTCGAAACTCATATTTGATAAGTCCAACATAATCCTTGCGAGATTACACCCAAGATAGCCTTTTGAATCACCCAATTTGGCCTTAAAATGAGGGAGATGTGATGTTTTGAGGTTTTAAAGGAAGTCTAAAAATTTTAGGGACATAACTGATATTTTTGTAATTATTGTACCAGAAAATCAGCAATCACAAAATCTTCGTTTTGGCACCCAAAACTTATTCGGAACCTCCAGGACACAAATCGTATATACATTTCAATCATAAAACATGATACGTACCTGCTCATGCACTCAAATCACCGAAAAGAGGTCATCTTGACCCGATATTGACTATGGTCAAACTCCAAACCTTAACTTAACTTGTCTCTCAACCAATGATCTAAAACATACCTGAGTCCCTTGGAACCCCATATAATCATACCAACAAGTACAAATACATTATCCAAAATAATTCAAAGGCTCAAAACCCCCATAGGAACATCACAACAAAGAATCGAGGCTCAAACAGAATAGAATTTCTCTTAAGTTGTTAAATCTTTATTCCTTCAAAAGAGTTTCGGAATCATACTTTCTCACTTCGGATTACTTCTAAACTCTTAGTCAAACTTATGAACTCTTATGTTTTTTAAATTGCCAACTTTCGACAAATAGTGTTGAATTCTTCTAGGAACCTCCAAAATTAAATCCGAACATACGTACAAGTCCAAAATCATCATATGAACCTATCAAAACCATCAAAATCTGATTTCGAGTCCGTTTATGTAATGACCCGACCAATTGTTTTTTGTATTTGTGCCCCATTTCCCCTTTTTATGCTTCACATATCTGTAATTTAGGTTTTATGACTTAGGGGGTTTATTGGTTTCATTCCAGGAAGGTTTCAGGTTGATTTAGACCCTTTGGCTCTTGGCTTAGAAGCCTAAATTGATTATGTTGACTAATATTTGACTTTTGTAAAAACGACCCCAGAACGGTATTTTGGTGGCTTTGATAGCTTCATATCCTGATTTTGGACTTGGACGTATACCCTAAATCAAATTCGGAGGTCCGTAGGTTGATTTGTGTTGCTTTGCCAAAAACTGGCAATTTAAGGTTTTGAAGTTTGACCATAGGTTCACTTTTGGATATCGGGTTTGGAAATTTGTTTTGGGACTTGGAATAGGTGTGTTATGCTATTTAGAACTTGTCTGCAAAATTTGGTACCATTTGGAGTTGATTTGATAAGATTCGGACGATTAGTTGCAATTCTAAAAGTTCTTGAACTTTACTTTGAAATTCATGTGTTTTGGTGTCCGATTTTTAGTTCTAGATGTTATTTTTGAGTTTTGATCACACGAGGGAGTTCGTATGATATTTTTAGACTTGTGTGTATGTTTGGTTTAGAGCCCCGAGGGCATAGATAAGTTTCGGATGTGAATCACAATGTTTTGGACTGAAAATAGAAAATCAGGTGTGATGACCAGCTTCGCAATTGTAAACATGGAAGGGGAGGGTCAGGTATCAAAAATGCAATTCCTAGTTCGCATTTGTGAAGTATGGGACTGGGTAGGACATCTCGCATTTGCGCGGTGGACAGACTTGGCAATTGCGAAGTCTGAGTCGTAATTGCGACATTTCCTTAGTGTATTGGTTGACGTATTTGCGAATGCGACATCTGCAACTGAACAAAAGGCTAGAAAGTCGTGATTTCATATCAATTTATCGTAATTTAGAACCCTATGCTTGGTAGGAGGCGAATTGGAGAGGGGATTTTCATCGATAAACATTGGGTAAGTGATTCTAATCAATTTTCAACTATATTTCATGATTTTATTTTAGATTTAATATCAAATTTATGAGAATTAAAGAGGAAAATTGGGAAATTTTGTCAAGTTTTAGAAAACTGAAGAATTGAGTTTTGAGAGTCGATTTGACTCGGATTTGAAAACTATTCACATATATGGATTCGTGGGGTTATGGGTAGTCAAAATCTACCCTTGGACCCGGATTTTGACTGGCGGGCTCGGGGTTGGCTTTTGTTAACTTTTTGGGAATTTTCAAAAGATCAAAGTTTTATTTATTATAATTGGTTGATGATATTAAGTCACATTTGGTAGATTTGAGCGGTGTGGAGGGCGAAATTTAGGGAGAAATCTATTTTTGAGGGTTTAGTTGGCCTAGTTGAGGTAAGTATCTTGCCTAACTTTATGTGGGGGAACTACTCCTTAGGATTTGGGTTGATTGTGATATTTGTGTTATGTGAAAGTTATGTACGCAAGGTGACGAGTGGGTACATGGGCTATATAAGGTATTTGACCGGTTTAGGTTATTTAGACTTTTTTCATGTCTTTAATTGAAATGTCATAACATGTTATATCCCTCATTGTTAATCTACTCTTACATGTTCTAATCTACCCTTACATGCTTTATTTGACATTGTTAACACTTGATCTACCTCTTACTTGTTATTTTGCTTCTATATGCTTTAGTTGAAGTTATTGCCTTCCTTATTGTTATGTTACTTGAATTACTTTTATTTGAAGTTGTTATTTCGTGGAATATCTTCTTGTTGATTTATTGGTGTCGAAGTTGTAAAAGTCGTTATCACATTGAGGTGAAGTTGTTAATTATTGAGATACCTTTCTTGTTGAGCAATTCACTTTCATTTTGTCGTTGCTGAGATTCTTTTTCGCATTGTGGTTGAACCATGGCCTATTCTTAGTGGAAATATTGGTATTGTTGATTCTTTTGGCAAGTTGTGGCATACGGGCACTTGTGGTGCGAGTTGTGATTGTGTTGTGATATTTATACGCATGCGGTGGTATAAGGCTAGGGGTTGATACGCATGCGGTGAGATGTGGTGGGCTTGATATGTGTGTTGCTAGTAGGGGAACTACTTGAAGTCACGCGGTGAGATAAGGTGGGCTAAAGTGGGGGTAGCTATTTCGGAAAAAAAAAATTAAAACTAAATGTAAGGCTCCCGCGGTGATATAAGGAAAGATTGTGATTGAAATTGTGAAATGTAATTAAGACGCGGTACCTCGGTTGTTATTCTTGTTTTGCATTTTTTATTGAAAAGAGTTATTGGTTGAACAATGCTTGTTGCTTTATTCTTCCTTGTTTTACCAGTTTTGTCCGTGTTTGATTATTTTTGGTTCTCATTATTTGTTTCCTTATTGTTGTCTCTATGCTTACGATTATGTCATTAGTTCACGTTATTAAACTGCTTTGTTATCATTCATTTCTCCGCTTTCCATTACTTCCCGTTGTTATATTTTTGTTTCGTTTATCTTATCCTAGCAGGTGTCTGGATCTGACCTCGTCTACTCTACCGAGGTTAGGCGTGATACTTACTGGGTATCGTTGTAGTATACTCACACTACGCTTCTACACATTATTTTGTGCAGATCCAGATACGTCTCTGTCACGACCCAAATTGATGGGCCACGGCGGGCACCGGGTACCTTACTCAACCGAGTACCAACGTAACGTATCTTTCGTATCAGTCTATCATAGGTAAATGAACCGGAGTAAAGCATGAGGGAATGCAAACTTACACATATGATATACTAGCCTATAAGACCAAAATTACACTAAACATAAGCCGACAAGGCCGTACAATCTTTCACGTACACGACATATGCCTACAAGCCTCTAAGAGTACATAAATGTCATAAAGGTCGGGACAGGGCCCCGCCATACTAATCAATACATGTCCTAATCATATGGACCACATAAGCAACTCCTGAGCAAATGGAGCGCGCCAACACCTTCTCCAATGTCATTAATATTTACAATGACATGCATATGTGTATAAATGTCATACCATGCTTAGGTATATGCATTCATAACATCATCAAGCCTCTGAGGGCATCCCATAATATCATCTCGGCCACTGTGGGCAAATCATCAGTGTATACCAGCTGATCAGGTGGTGGTGCATATATAACGCCATAACCTTTCCTCACATCCCATATATACATATAATATACGCGTATATAACGCCATTTGGTCATGGGTCAATGTGCATGTATAAATGTATGAAATGCATATGAAATACGTTAATAAAATCTCTCGGTACGTCATAAGACCATTATGCCTCTCATTAATATCATGAAATAAACTTTATCAACTTACGTATTTTCTGAGACCCACGAACAGATGATAGAATAATAGGACACATGGGAAATCAAGAATATAGACACACCTAGTATTTTTATGAATAGCGTCATTTATGAAAGTTGTGTATTTTGCTCATTTCATTTGTATCATTTGGACCATGCCAAAAGGAAAGAAGGGATAGCCTTAGCATACCTGAGCCGATTCTCTTGACAATTCCTCTAACACATATCTTTTGTGATAAAACATGTAAGGTGGATCGAAGTAGGGAAAAATTCATATGATATTCTTGAGAAAGATTGCACCGTACTCCCTTAGAATCGAAAAATCCTGTTACTATTATGCAAGGAAGTCTCGTATGAATCTCTTGCGGAAGCTATTTACAGTGCTATGAAGATAGATGTCATGACCCAAACTGATGAGCCGCGGCAGGCACCCGGTACCTTACTCAACCGAGTACCAACATAACGTATCTTTCGTATCATTCCATCATAGGTAAATGAACCGGAGTAAATCATGAGGGAATAAACTTATACATATGACATACTGGCCTATAAGACCAAAATTATCACTCGTACACTGGACATAGGCCGACGAGGCCATACAATCTTTCATATACATGACATCTCTCTACAAGCCACTAAGAATACATTATTATCATAAAGGTCGGGACAGATCCCCGCCATACTAAACAATACACATCTAAATCATATTGACCAAACAAGCAACTCCAGAGCAAATGGAGTGCACCAACATCTTCCGCTGAGCTGATCACCTACTTGGAGGACTCTCGACCTGTATATCAAGACCTGCGGGCATAAAATGCAGCATCTCCAGGCAAAAGGGACGTCAGTACAAATAATGTACCGAGTATGTAAGGAATGAAAATCAGTAAATAATAGACATGCGAAAAACATAGAGTAAAAGACTCGACATGTATGTCTGCATAGCTCTGTGAATCATTTCCTTTTTATAATGTTATGCATATGCATATAAATGGCATACCATGTATAGGTATATGCGTTCATAACATCATCACGCCTCTGAGGGCATCCTATCATATCATTTCGTCCACTGTGGTCAAATCATCAACGTATACCAGCTGATCAGGTGGCGGTGCGTATATAACGCCGTAACCTTTTTCCATATCCCATATACATATATATACGTGTATATAATACCATCTTGTCATGGCTCAATTTACATGTATAAATTCATGAAATGCATAAGAATTATGTTAATAAGATTTCTCGAAATATCATAAAATCAATATGCCTTTCGGATAAACTTTATCAAATACGTATTTTTCTGAGACCCATGAACAGATGATAGTATAATAAGACACATGGGGAATCAAGAATATAGACACCCCTAATATTTCTATGAATAGAGTCATTTATGAAAGTTGCGTAATTTGCTCGTTTCATTTGTATCAAGAAAGAAGGGATAGCCTTAACATACATGAACCGATTCTCTTGACAATCCATTTAACTCCATTGATTGCGACAACGCGTAACGGCAGATCGAAGTAGGAAAATATCCGTATGATATTCTTGAGAAAGATTGCACCGTACTCCCTTATAATCGCAAAATCTGGTTGCTATGCTAAATAGTTTCGTATGAATTTGTTTTTATTGAAGAACTCACGTTACATGTATATACATGTTCTTGTATGAACTTGCTGAAGCAAACTCACGTTACTCTCTCTCACTTTCTAAAAGAGTCAAATAAATATTCACGTTACTCTCTCTCACTTTCTAAAAGAGTCAAATATATATTGTTTGAAATTTTCCATCTGTAAGTGTCTCACTCAAAGACATATGAAAGTCCTTTACAATTAATATTTGTGGGCCCCATTTGCATAATGACTAAGCCACCCAAAATTTATCTAACTTTGCCATTTTGCAACATAATTCATGAGTCACTAATTATAGTGATGGGCTGCCACGTAAATGGTTATAAGACTTATCCAAAAATCATTCACTTAATTCCTTAATCAACTCATTAACCCCCTCCCCCTCCCACTAATCCAATAATTAACCAATTATCCACATAATTAATAATTATCTCAAATTACTTATAATACTACTCACTTTTATCACACTTTATACATCTTGCTATCATGGTACCTTGTATGGTACTAGTCCATAAATATGGGGTATTGTAGCTCGGGCCGTATTTTATCCCAAAATGTCAAACTTCGACGAAACTCACTTTCTTTGATTTGCTTACTCTCTCTCCTTCACGAATTCACTCATCACTTGTTTGAAATAGCATAATGCTTATAATCTCAAAATAATCTCATTCCCGAACTTACGTCGATTAACTTACAACAAAATTTTAACGTACAAAAATGGGGGATGTAACGTCTCATTTCCGAGATTTCATCAATTTATTTATGGCGTACTATCACGTACGAAAAATATGGGGTGTAACATCATCCCCCCTTTGGAACATTCGTCCTCGAATGTTGACTGATACACTTATCATTCTCATAACCTATAGCTCTTGCGAATACTTTAATACTCTTCTTGCTATTTAGGCAACTATTCTGTGAATGAATCCCAAACGCCAGTGCATTCCCCCTTTAGGCCTCTTTCTCACACCATGACTTGTGGTCGGAATCATTCCAATCTTGTAACTATTGCTATCTTCTATCATGCTGCATGTACGACTTTTTCCTTGTATGTGCGCTTATGCGACTCTTCTTTCCTTTTTCCTCCAGTTTTTAGCCAATCTTTAGGCTTCACTTTGTGAACATATATAAAATTATATCAAGTTGTCCCTCTGGGCACCATTCGCTTTACTTCATCTAAGTAGGCCATACTATACCTTAATTCCTACTTCGATTTATCATTATTGAGGTCTGCTACCAAACTCCAGGTTACTCCAATTGCTTATCCTATATGCATAAAGCTAAGTCTTTTAACGCTTCTTCATTACTGTTAATTTTAAGAATGATGGCCTAATCTCGTTTCAAACTTTGTGACTTTTTTCCATCCATTGTTGATTCACCTTAATATTGATCTATAATATACCAATGATAACTTGAAACTTTTTACGTAATACCTTGCCACTAGGGCTTACGTGCATCAAGGAATATTTGAAGTGATTTTCCTAATCGACTTAGCGGCGATATTGTACTTCAATAACCGTATTTTATAGCATCCCAATATGATTCACTTATGTGGGTATTTTAATTCCGTACAATTCATGAAATCCTCTTCAAATCATTACTCAATCGAAGGCCCAAACGTCATCCTTTATCTATCACAATATCACCCGTATTCTACTACCAGGGAGGCATTCCATCTCTTCTAAATGCCATTAGTCTTAGACTCCTTTGAGTTCGTTCAGGCTATACTGAGCTTTGTATAACTTAAAGAAACCATTAGCTCTCTTGTTTTCATGGGCTTAATCCTAAGGACTTTATCCATTCTCATTACCTTCTCACTCGCCCTTTCTTATCCTTACTCCCGTCTTTCTAAAACCTTGTCGCTTTACCATACTTTATCTTGCGACCTACACATATTCAATTATACTACTCGCAACCTTCCTTCAATTTGCTTGCATAATAGATTTCCTTATGTCATCCTGGAACATCAAGCGAGACATCACATCATCTCTAACTCTTTTTTACTCTCTTAATTAGGCTTCTCGATACCTAGAAATCATCCATTGGAAGATATGTCACTGACGACGCCGCTATCATTGCTGGATACTGAATCCCCACGCTTCTAGCCTTTTTCTGAAGTACGGACTATTCACAACCTTCTGCATTTAAGTATCTCGTAAATTGTTCACTTTTACCTTACTTACATTAAAATCTCACATCACATCTTCTATCTCTTTCGTGACCTCCCTTTCACATAGGTATAATTCATATCCACAACTTGAAGCTCTATTATAATACTTGCACCTCTGGTGCATACACAATCTGGTGAGAGCTTCATACTGACTTCTTATAAGCATGGTACTCTTCTAACTAGCTTTCTCGTAGAGCCGTTATTGAATATGGTTGTTGTACTATCTCTCTTGTACCTCTGATATTAAGAGTGACTCTGCTATGTTATCAATCATGGTTTCTATAAGTTTTTGGGTCCAATAATCAGACTCCCAATTTACTTCGTTGATGTAACTATTTAGTTTCCTCTTTCTTCTGATCAACCTTTATGTAGGCTTAAGCTATCGTCCGATCTGCGGCTCATGGTATTAGTTATTGTTTAGCCTTTCATGGACTCTTTGGAATATCCATGATACAATCTTCTAAAAATTCAATCTGTTATTTATGACTTGGACTCAATTCTTTCTTTTAACTTATACCGGAGTCTTCTATGGCTATATGATTGTCAACATATATGCTGCATGGATAATACTCTAAAATCTTTAGTGCGTTCATAACGTAACTAACTTTGGATCTTTGATCGAATAATTCCTTTCGTTCCATCTCAGCTTTCTTTACATGTAAGCAATTACTTTTCTTGGTCATTCAGCCCCCTTGTTGCATGCATACTTAGCTTATCTTGGTTCCCATGCATGTCGGAATTTTGTGCAATTCATATGGTCTCGAATATTACTTTTGGTTTCATTTCTCGCTCATTAGCCACGCTAGGTGCCACTTCCTTATGGAGTGCGTACAATGTTTTTATTAGACTTGTTGTTACAAGACCATTTCCTCTTTGGGTCACTGTGCTTAGGTTGAAGCCTTCTTCCTTATCTCCTCAGCTAGTCTTTCGTTGTAGTATTTAGGGAGACCTTCTGGCTCTTGTAAACTTACAAGCTTATCACATCGTATACTTGATGGAATTTTTTATGTTCTTCCCCGCCTATAATTATTTGTAGTTACTTGTTTCCATGCCCGCGAGCTTGTAGGGTTTCTCCTGAACTGAAGTTTTGACTGTCTCCCAGTGGCATTCTCATTTATTTACCTTTAACTACCCCAACTCCTATCTGAATATATCTCAAGGATCACAATGTCATATCTGCGAGACTGAATTCCCATGTTGGGGTTCACTATGTTTATCTTGCACGATCTGTTGATTTGTCTGTAACCTCTTATCTAGACATAACTAGACTCTTCCTGAATCAACTACCAACTGCTCATTAGTCCATTTTCATATATGTATTCCGCGTAATCCCTCTTGGGTTATTCCCTTTATCTTAACTTACGTCTTGCACTGGCTCCTTATTTATCAATAACATCTCGGGTAGGAACCCTTACTTCCTTTCCTTGATATCGTGTTTGCATAATGTTCTGGAATCATAGCATATCTATAGGATTTGAATCAGTGCAATCTCATTCTTTTTTCATTTTTACCGCATTCTTCCTTTACCATTCCATGATTACTAGAACAACTAAATTCTGACTTCATGCCACATCACTCCATATTCCCCTCTCTAAGGAAGTACTAAGAGTTGGAGCTACGACGATATACCTATAGATGTTTTTACCTCTTCATCTTTGGCTTCTTTTCACATCATTGATGACCCTTACTTTCCTTGTGGTAATCCTTCCGTACCAAGGATAACAAAACTTCTTACTCACGAGGGTGACACTTAGTATAACTGGCACATACCGTCCCTTAAGCTTAACTTTGCTTACATTTCTTGCTTTAGGGAAGCACCTTCCTGAATGACCATTCTCTCAATTTCTCATGAATCTTCTTCTGTTTTCCATTCTATTATCGCCGGAACAAAATATGAAATTCTCATTATGTCGACCATTATCAAATCATTCAGTCCCTAATTCATGTTTAGTTTATCATGTTCACCAGCCCATACTGATTTTTATTACTCTTGAGTCTAACTTTTCCTTCGGGTAATCGCGTTGGAGTCACGAACTTATTTCTGGAAATGAGGATATGACTTTATGGCCTATACTCTTTTGTTATCTCCAGGCTTGTCACCTCTTGTCTTTTCCTCCACTTGACTAAAGACTCTGTAATACTGTCATCTTTTTGATCTAACGTTGTCATCCATGTATCACATCTTACTCATAATGCTTAATTAACACTCTTCTTATTTCCTTGCTAACATCTCTGTCTATCACTTTATTCTGAAACTCTCAACAAGACATTATCTTGCTTGTAGCTTCCCTTGCTCCATCCACTGGCTCTTCGATTTGCCTAACTTTCTCCCTCTACTAGGGACGGGAGCCACACTTAAGGTAAATATTTATCCCTTCTAGGATTCCACTACCTATCTTCTGAAATTTCTGATCATTCTAGTATTCATATCTAGCTATATCATTTTAGAGCGCACCATCTGGGTGTCTTACAAGGAGATCTATTAGCACATTTGTACTATCCTTCAGAAATGTCAACTAACGCTAACAATCCATCCACCATTTTGGGTTACTCTAACCCCCGTCGGATTTTGATATCCCATCCTTCTCTTAAGCTATATCTGTTAGCTCCCATACGGCATAACTGAGATGGGCGTGGCCGATTGTACATACATTTATTACTGTTGAAGGTAACTTAAAATGCTTGTATTCCTCTGCTTGAATTGTAAATATTGTTAATCTTCATTAACTGGGTACTTCGTACCCTTCTTCACCTTGCTTCTTTTACTTGTTGAAACTTGTATCTATCTTCTGAATCTCTCATTGCCTTTCACCAAAGGGGTGGATAGATATTCTTGCCTTAAGGCTCCTTATCAAGAAGCTTGCACGTCTTAGTATCCACATATTCTGCTGGAGACCTTACATTTATCCATCATAAGAATGATGCAAACTCGAGTTCCTCTAACTCAACTCTTCCAAAGTTATATCTCTTACCAACCGTCTTTCTAGATGTAGGCATCATCGTATTATGAATAAGATAGAGTTTAGGAAATTGAGTTCTTACAACTGAGCTCTACCACACGATCTAGAGTAAGAAGAAAGAGTGACAGTCCTAAATGCCTTGTGGCCTCCTGCTTATAAGTGTGGTGCATAACACACCCATAAACAAGACTCTATACTAGACACGGCTTGTAGACTCCCCAGGACAGAACTGCTCTGATACAACTTTTGTCACGACCCAAACCGATTGGCTGCGACGGGCACCCGGTACCTTACTCAACCGAGTACCAACATAACGTATCTTTCGTATCATTCCATCATAGGTAAATGAACCGGAGTAAATCATGAGGGAATAAACTTATACATATGACATACTGGCCTATAAGACCAAAATGATCACTCGTACACTGGACATAGGCCGACAAGGCCATACAATCTTTCATATACATGACATCTCTCTACAAGCCACTAAGAATACATAATTATCATAAAGGTCGGGACAGAGCCCCGCCATACCAAACAATACACGATCTAAATCATAATGACCAAACAAGCAACTCCGGAGCAAATGGAGTGCACCAACATCTTCCGCTGAGCTGATCGCCTACTTGGAGGACTCTCGACCTATCTATCAAGACCTGCGGGCATGAAACGCAGCGTCCCCAGGCAAAAGGGATGTCAGTACAAATAATGTACCGAGTATGTAAGGAATGAAAATCAGTAAATAATAGACATGAGAGAAACATAGAGTAAAAGACTCGACATGTACGTCTGCATAGCTCTGTGAATCATTTCATTTTTATAATGTCATGCATATGCATATAAATGTAATACCATGCATAGGTATATACGTTCATAACATCATCAAGCCTCTGAGGGCATCCTATCATATCATTTCGGCCACTGTGGGCAAATCATCAACATATACCAGCTGATCAGGTGGCGGTGCGTATATAACGCCGTAACCTTTTCCCATATCCCATATACATATATATACGTGTATATAATTCCATCTGGTCATGGGTCAATGTACATGTATAAATTCATGAAATGCATAAGAATTATGTTAATATGATTTATCGGAATATCATAAAATCAATATGCCTTTCGGATAAACTTTATCAAATACGCATTTTTCTGAGACCCATGAACAGATGATAGAATAATAAGACACATGGGGAATCAAGAATATAGACACCCCTAATATTTCTATGAATAGAGTCATTTATGAAAGTTGCGTAATTTGCTCGTTTCATTTGTATCAATTGGATCATGCCAAAAAGAAAGAAGGGATAGCCTTAACATACATGAACCGATTCTCTTGACAATCCATTTAACACCGTTGATTGCGACAATGTGTAACGGCGGATCGAAGTAGGAAAATATCCGTATGATATTCTTGAGAAAGATTGCACCGTACTCCCTTATAATCGCAAAATCTCGTTGCTATGCTAAATAGTTTCGTATGAATTTTTTTTTATTGAAGAACTCACGTTACATGTATATATATGTTCTTGTATGAACTTGCTGAAGCAAACTCACGTTACTCTCTCTCTCACTTTCTAAAACGGTCAAATAAATATTGTTTGAGATTTTCCATCCGTAAGTGTCTCACTCAAAGACATATGAAAGTCCTTTACAATTAAGATTTGTGGGCCCCATTTGAATAATGACTAAGTCACCCAAAATTCACCTAACTTTGCCATTTTGCAACATAATTCATGAGTCACTAATTATAGTGATGGGTTGCCACGTAAATGGTTATAAGACTTATCCAAAAATCATCCATTTAATTCCTTAATCAACTCATTAACCCCCTACTAATACAATAATTAATATTTTATCCACATAATTAAGAATTATCTCAAATTACTTATAATACTACTCACTTTTAACACACTTTATACATCTTGCTATCATGGTACCTTGTATAGCAAGTCTATAAATATGGGGTATTGTAGCTCGGGCCGTATTTTATCCCAAAATGTCAAACTTCAACGAAACTCACTTTCTTTGATTTGCTTACTCTCTCTCCTTCACAAATTCACTCATCAATTGTTTGAAATAGCATAATGCTTATAATCTCAAAATAATCTCATTCCTGAACTTACGTCGGTTAATTTACGACGAAATTTTAACGTACAAATATGCGGGATGTAACGTCTCATTTCTGAGCTTTCATCAATTTATTTATGGCGTACTTTCACGTACGAAAATATGGGGTGTAACAATAGATATATCTCTCTTTTGAATTTTATCCTAATCTTGTATAACTTTTCTTTGCTGATGTTCATCCGTCACTTTAGAGGATGTAAGTATCTTTTTTTGTGAATTCAAGAAGTCTTTTGTATTAGTGGGTGTGGGCCCCACACTTTGATGACTTTGGCCACAAGTCATCTAATTGTGCCACCATATTTCATGACTTAAGAGTCATTAATTTGGCTAAATCTTGCTGCCACGTTGGGGGGCTTTTAGGCTTATCCACAAATTCTTAATTATCTTGCTAATATCCCATTAAACTAATAATTAACTAATTATCCACATAATTAAGAATTATCTCAAATTACTTATAATACTACTCACTTTTAACACACTTTATACATCTTACTATCATGGTACCTTGTATTGCACTAGTCCATAAATACGGGGTATTGTAGCTCGAGCCGTATTTTATCCCAAAATGTCAAATTTCGACGAAACTCACTTTCTTTGATTTGTTTACTCTTTCTCCTTCATGAATTCACTTATCAATTATTTGAAATAGCATAATGCTTATAATCTCAAAATAATCTCATTCCTGAACTTACGTCAGTTAACTTACGACGAAATGTTAACGTACAAAAATGCGGGATGTAACGTCTCATTTCCGAGTTTTCATCAATTTATTTATGGCGTACATTCACGTACGAAAATATGGGGTGTAACAATAGATATATATATATCTCTTTTGAATTTGATCCTAATCTTGTATAATATTTCTTTGTTGAAGTTCATCCGTCACTTTTATAGGATGTAAGTATCTTGTTTTGTGAATTCAAGAAGTCTTTTGTATTAGTGGGTGTGGGCCCCACACTTTGATGACTTTGGCCACAAGTCCTCTAATTGTGCCACCAAATTAGATGACTTAAGAGTCATTAATTTGGACAAAACATGCTGCCACATTGGGGGGCCTTTTAGGCTTATCCACAAATTCTTGCGTATCTTGCTAATCTCCCATTAAACTAATAATTAACTAATTATCTACATAATTAAGAATTATCTCAAAAAACTTAAAATACTACTCACTTTTAACATACTTTATGTACCCTACTATCACGGTCATGTGGTACCTTGTATGGCACAAGTCCATAAATACTGGGTATTATAGCTTAGACCGTATTTTATCCCAAGATGTCCAGCTTCGTTGAAATTTATTTTCTTCGATTTGCTTACCCTCTCACCTTCACGAATTTACTCATCACTTGTTTGAAATAGCAAAATGCTTATAATCTCAAAATAATCTCATTCTCGTGCTTACGTCGATTAACTTACGACGAAACTTTAACGTCCGAAAATGCGGGATGTAACATCATTCCCCCCTTTGGAACATTCGTCGTCGAATGTTGACTGATGCACTTATCATTATAATAACCTATAGTTCTTGTGAATACTTTAGTACTCTTCTTGCTATCTAGGCAACTGTTTTATGAATAAATCCAAGGGCCAAGGCATTCCCCCCTTTAGGCCTCTTTCTCACACCACGACTTGTAGTCAGAATCCTTCCAATCTCGTAATTGTTGCTACCTTCTATCATGCAGCCTGTAAGACTCTAACCTTGTAAGTGCGCCTATGCGACTCTTCTTTCCATTTTCCTCCAGTATTTAGCCAATCTCTATGCCTCACTTTGTAAACATATACAGAGCTTGACAAGATATCCCTCTGGCATCTATAGGTATATTGAAGCTCTTTGCTCGGTACTTTGTTGAACTTACGAATATTACTATATCTTGTTTCATAGACCCGGTTATCTATCTGTATGACTTTACTGCCTCTAGATAGCTCATACTATACCATAACTCTTACTTCGATTTTTCGTTGCTGAGGTCTGCTACCAAACTCCAGGTTACTCTCGTTGCTTATCCTATATGTATAAATCTAAGTCCTTAATGCTTCTTCATTACTGTTCATCTTAAGAATGATGGCCTATTCGCATTTCATATTTTGTAACTTTTATCCATCCATTGTTGATTCACCTAAATGTTGATCTATAATCTACTACTGATAACTTGAAACCTCTTACGTAATACATTGTCACTAGGGCTTACGTCTCATCGGGGGATATCTGAAGTGACTTGCCTAATCCACCTAAGGGCAATACTATACTTCAATAACTGTATTTCATAGCATCCCAATGTGATTCACCTTACGTGGGTATTTTAATTCCGTACAATTCATGAATCCCTTCTTTCTTTTTCTTTTTTTTCAAATCATTACTCAATTGAAGGCCCAAATGTCATCATTTATCTATCACAATTACACCCTTATTCTACTTTCAGGACAGCATTCCATCTCTTCTAAATGCTACTTATGATGAGTAACTCCTTTGAGTTCATTCAGGTTATACTGAGCTTTCTATAACTTAGAGAAACCATCAGCTCTCTTGTTTTCATGGGCTTAATCCTGAGGACTTATCCATTCTCGTCACCTTATCACTCGCCCTTTCTTATCCTTATTCCTGTATTCCTAAAACCTTGTCGCTTTACCATAATTTACTTTGCAACCTACACATATCTATTTATACTACTCGCAACATTCCTTCTACTTGCTTGCACCATAGATTTTCTTGTGTTATTCTGGAACATCAAGCGAGACATCACATCGTCTCTAACTCTTCTTTACTCTCTTAACTAGGCCTCTTGATACCTAGAAACCATAGGCTGGAAGATATGCCACTAACGACGCCGCTATCATTCCTGAATACTGAATCCCCGTGCTTCTAGCCTTCTATCCATACTACGGACCATTCACGACCTTCTGCATTTGAGTATCTCGTACGTTGTTCACCTTTACCTTACTTATCTTAAAATCTCGCATCACATCTTCTACCTCTTTCATGACCTCCCTTCCACATAGGTATAATTCGCATCCACAACTTGAAGCTCTATTATAACACTTGCACCTTTTATGCATACATAATCCGGTGGAAGCTTCATACTAACTCCTTATAAGGCTGGTACTCTTCTAACTAGCTTTATCGTAGAGTCGTTATAGAATATGGCAACTGTACTATCTCTCTTGTACCTCTGATATTAAGAGTGATTCTGCAATGTTCTCAATCATGATGTTTATAATTTTCTGGGTCCAATAATTAGACTCCTGATTTACTTAGTTGATGTAACTTTTTAGTTTCCTCTTCCCTCTGATCAGCCTTTATGTAGGCTTAAGCTATCTCCCGATCTGCGGCTAATGGTATTTGTTATTACTTTAGCCTTTCATGAATGCTATGGAATATCCATGATATAATCTTCTAACAATTCAATCATTTGTCTATGACCGGGTCTCAATTCTTTCTTATGAATTATACCGGAGTCTTCTACGATTGTATGATTGTCAACATATATGCTGCATGGATAATACTCCGAAATCTTATGTGCGTTCATAACGTAACCAACTCTGGATCTTTGCTCGAATAATTCCTTTCGTTCCTTCTCAGCTTTCTTTTGGAGTGCATACAATTTTGTAATAAGACTGTTTTCACATGGCCATTTCTCCTTCGAGTTACCCTGTTTAGATTGAAACCTTCTTCCTTATTTCCTTAGCTAGTCTTTCATTGTAGTACATAGGGAGGATCCTCTTACCCGTGTAAAGCTGCGAGCTTATCACATCGTATACTCGACAAATATTAGATGTTCTTCCTTGCCTATAACTATCCTTAGTTACTTACCTCCACGTCCTTATGCTTGTAGGGTTGCTTCTGAACTGAAGTTTTGACTTTATTCATAGTGGCATTCTCTTTTATTTCCGTAACACTCATACGGTACCTTTAACTCCCCCAACTCCTATCTGAATATTTCTCAAGGATCACGATGTCATATCTGCGAGACTGAATTGCCCATGTTGGGGTTTGCTATGTTTATTTTGTACGATCTATTTGATTTGTCTGTATCCTCTTGTCTAGCCATAACTAGGCTCTTCCTGAATCAACTACTAACTACTCGTTGACCCATTCTTATATTAATATTCCGCGTAATCTTTCTTGGGTTATTTCCTTTGTCTTAACTTACCTCCCGCATTGGCTCCTTATTTATCAATAACATCCCGGGCAGGAACCCTTACTTCCTTTCTTGACGTCGTGCTTGCATAATGTTTTGGAATCGTAGCATATCGGTAGGATTTGAATAAGTGCAATCTCATTCCTTTCTCATTTTTATCGCATTCTTCCTTTACCATTCCATAGTTACTAGAACCACTTAATTCTGTCTTAATACCATATCACTCCACATTCCCCTCTTTAGGGGAGTACTAAGATTTAGTGCTACAATGATCTACGTATAGATGTTTTGTCTCTTCATCTTTGGCGTCTTTTCACATCATCGATAATCCTTACTCGCCTCGCGGTAGTCCTTCTGTACCAAGGATAACAAATTTCCTTACTCGCGAGGGTGACACTTAGTATAACTAGCACATACAGTCCCTTAAGCTTAACTTTGCTCACATTGCTTGCATTAGGGAAGCGACTTCCTGAATGATCATTCTCTGAATTTGTCATGAATCTTCTTCTGTTGTCCATTCTATTATCGCCGGAACGAAGTCTGAAATTCTCATGATGTCGACCATTATCAAATCACCCAGTCCCTAATTTATGTTTAGTTTATCTTGTTCACCAATCCATACTGATTTCTATTACTCTGGGGTCTAACTTTTCCTTCTGGTAATCGCGTTAGAGTCACGAAATTATTTCTCGAAATGAGGATATGACTTTATGGCCTATACTCTTTTGTTATCTCAAGGCCTGTCACTTCTCGTCTTTTCCCTCACTTGACTATAGACTCCGTAATACTGTCATCTTTTTGATCCACCGTTGTCATCCATATATCACATCTTACTCATAATGTTTCATTAACTCTCTTCTTATTTCTTGCTAACATTTATGTCTATCACTTTATTCTGAAAACTCGAACAAGACATTCTTTTGCTTTTAGCTCCCCTTGCTCCATCTACTGGCTCTTCGGTTTGCCTAACATTCTTTCTCTACTAGGGACGGGAGCCATACTAAGGTAATATTTATCCCTTCAAGGCTTCCAGTGCCCATCTTTGTATTACTCATATCTAGTTGTACTATTCTAGAGAGCACCATCTGGTGTCTCACAAGGAGATCTATTAACACATTTGCGCTATCCTTCGGAAGTATCAACTAACACAAATAATCCATTCACCTTTTTGGGTTACTCTAACCCCAGCCGGATCTTGATATCCCGTCCTTCTCTTAAACTACACAAGTCAGCCCCCATAGGGCATAACTGAAATGGGTGTGATCAATTGTATATATCTCTGTTACTGTTGAAGGTAACTCAAAATGCTTATATTCCTCTGCGATAATCTTCATTAGCTGGGTAGCTCGTACCCTTTTTCATCTTGCTTCCTTTACTTGATGAAACTTGTGTCTACCTTCTGATTCTCTTATTCTTTTTTACCGTAAGAGTGAATAGACATTCTTGCCTTAGGGATCCTTATCAAGAAGCTTACATATCTTAGTACACACATGATCTGTTTAATACCTCATATTTATCCATCATAAGCATGATGCAAAAATTGAGTTCCTCTGACTCAACTCTTCCACAGCTATATCTCTTACCAACTGTCTTTCTGGATGTAGGCATCATCATATTATGAATAAGATAGAATTTAGGAAATTGAGTTCTTACAAATAAGCTCTACCACACGATCTAGAGTAAGAATAAAGAGTGACAGTCCTAAATTCCCTGTAGCCTCCTGCTTATAAGTGTGGTGCACAACACACCCATAAACAAGACTCTACTAGACACGGCTTGTAGACTCCCTAGGACAGAACTGCTCTGATATCACTTTTGTCACGACCCAAACTGATGGGTCGTGACGGGCACCCGGTACCTTACTCAATCGAGTACCAACATAACGTATCTTTCGTATCATTCTATCATAGGTAAATGAACCGGAGTAAAGCATGAGGGAATACAAACTTATATATATGATATACTGGCTTATAAGACCAGAATTACACTGAACATAGGCCGGCAAGGCCGTACAATCTCTCACGTACACAACATATGTCTACAAGCCTCTAAGAGTACATAAATATCATAAAGGTCGGGACAGGGTCCCGCCATACTAATCAATACATGTCCTAATTATACTGACCACATAAGCAACTCCGGAGCAAATGGAGCGCACCAACACCTTCCGCTGAGCTGATAACCTACTTGGAGGACTCCCAACCTGTCTGTCGGAACCTGCGGGCATGAAACGCAGCGTCCCCCGGCAAAGGGACGTTAGTACAAACAATGTACTGAGTATGTAAGGAATGAAAATCAGTAAACAATAGACATGATAGAAACATGGAGTAAAAGACTCGACATGTATGTCTAAATAACTCTGTAAATCATTAATATTTATAATGTCATGCATATGTGTATAAATGTCATACCATTCTTAGGTATATGCGTTCATAACATCATCAAGCCTCTGAGAGCATCCCATCATATGATCTCGGCCACTGTGGGCATCCCATCATATCATCTCGGCCACTGTGGGCAAATCATCAACGTATACCAGTTGATCAGGTGATGGTGCTTATATAACGCTGTAACCTTTTCCCATATCCCCATATATATATATATATATATATATATATATATATATATATATATATATATATATATATATATATATATATATATATATATATATATATATATATATATATATATATATATATATATATGTACATGTATAAATGAATGCAATGCATGAGAAGTATGTCAATAAAATCTATCGGTACGTCATAAGACCATTATGCCTCTCATTAATATCATGAAATAAACTTTATCAACTTACGTATTTTCTGAGACCCATGAACATATGATAGAATAATAAGACACATGGGGAATCAAGAATATAGACACCTCTAGTATTTCTATGAATAGCGTCATTTATGAAAGTTGCATATTTTGCTCGCTTCATTTGTATCATTTGGACCATGCCAAAAGGAAAGAAGGGATAGCCTTAACATACCTGAGCCGATTCTCTTGATAATTACTCTAACATACATCATATGTGATAAAACCCGTAACGACGGATCGAAGTAGGGAAAAAATCCGTATGATATTCTTGAGAAAGATTGCACCGTACTCCTTTAGAATCGCAAAATCTTGTTAATATTATGCTAGGAAGTCTCGTATGAATCTCTTGCTGAAGCTATTTGCGTTTCTATGAAGATAGATATATCTCTATTTTGCATTTGATCCTAATCTTGTATAACTTTTCTTTGCTGAAGTTCATCCGTCACTTTAGAGGATGTAAGTATCTTTTTTTGTGAATTCAAGTAGTCTTTTGTATTAGTGGGTGTGGGCCCCACACTTTGATGACTTTGGCCACAAGTCCTCTAATTGTGCCACCAAATTACATGACTTAAGAGTCATTAATTTGGCCAAAACTTGCTGCCACGTTGGGGGGGCCTTTTAGGCTTATCCACAAATTCTTAATTATCTTGCTAATCTCCCATTAAACTAATAATTAATTAATTATCCACATAATTAAGAATTATCTCAAATTACTTAAAATACTACTCACTTTTAACACACTTTATGTACCCTACTATCACGGTCATGTGGTACCTTGTATGGCACAAGCCCATAAATACTGGGTATTATAGCTTAGACCGTATTTTATCCCAAGATATCCAACTTTGACGAAATTTATTTTCTTCGATTTGCTTAGCCTCTCATCTTCACGAATTTACTCATCACTTGTTCTAAATAGCAAAATGCTTATAATCTCAAAATAATCTCATTCCCGTGCTTACGTTGATTAACATACAACGAAACTTTAATGTCCGAAAATGTGGGATGTAATAGTCTCCCCGTGCTGGACGTTAGAGATTGATTGGTTAGCTGCTTTCAAGAGACTTCAAGGTATACCTGGCTGACGTCCGCAGGCCTCAGAGTCAACTTCCGTTATCTTCTCATTACTTTTATTTCCTTTATCAGACAGTGTTGTAGTAGACGTTTTAGATTATTCTGTGGAGCTTATGACTCAGTTCCACCAGATTTTGGGACTTATTTGTCAGCTGTGCTGTTGAGATTTATTATGATAGTGTAATGGTTAAAACTTGAGGATTTATTAATATTTCTGCTATTTCTCTATGCATGTTAGGTTTATCTAGTTTTAGAGACTAGGTGCCATCACGACATCCTAAGGTGGGAAATTGCGTTCGTGCGTTTTCCCAAAAGTCAAACCTTGGTCAACTATTCCAACTTAAAGCTTTCAAATCGATAGTCATTCTTCAAATCAATCCTGAACCACTCGAAAACCAAAACCGACAATACACGCAAGTCAAATACAAAGTTACTCAAAGTCTCGAACTACCGAATGGAACGCTAAAACTCAAATCCACCTATCGAATTGTTATATTTCCACGCCGTCCTTCACCATTCCTATCCACCCCCATATCTCAAAGGAAGATAAGTTTATTTAGGGCCTTACAAGCAATGGCATTCCTATATTTTCCTATATGTTCCTTGATGCCCAGTCCAGAAGTGCATCCAGTGATGCCCCCATTAACTTCAATTGGGTGTGGGGAGTCCAGGCAGCAAACAAAATCATATTCTTTCTTTGGCTATTAGTTCATGGTAGGCTACCCACAGGCCAATACCTGCACTCCATTAGTATCAATATTCAGCCCCCAATGCACATTGTTAATCACCCAAGCAAATTAATCTCACTTTTTTTTTCAACTGCTTAAATGCATAATCCTTCTGGCACTCTCTCTCTCTCAAGAATGTAACGATGTCCCTAGCCTACAAATCTCATCTTTGATCAACCTCCATAGTTCAACACGAGGACCAAAATCAAGATTCATAAGTTTAATAACATTCTTATGTGGGATGACATTCTTTCCTTCAGTTTCTGGAACATTTGGACTACCATAAACAGTAACTTATTTAATAAGAAAAAGGATCCATTTATGTTAGGAACACTATAGGCAGAGCCACTGCATTTCACTTAATTGCTAGTCGACAACAATCATACAAGCAGTTGGCAAGCATTTATGTGGAGTGGGAACCCCTGATAGAGGTTCCTACAAATTGAACACATATGGTCTATTATTGGTAACCCAGGAATTGAGGGAATTGGAGGAGTGATAAGAAACAACATGTGAGACAGGGTTCTTGGTTATATGAAGGGACTCCTACACGCAACTAGCAATTTGGCAAAACTTCTTACCATTTTACAAGGGCTGGATTGGCTAAGAAAAATAACATTATGCCGCTAGAGATTAACTCTGGCTGAACCGAGGTAATCAATATGATACAAAAGGGACACCTACCTTATGACTCCTTCATTCTTCAATGAAGGTTATTGATGCAGCAGTTGGGGAATCCAGTCAATCAAATGCAAAGTCTCCATGTATATCTTTCAGCGGAGAGAGAGAGAGTCAATCAAATACAAAGTCTACATATCTTTCAGTTTCTTTCACGAAACTTCCTACCAAATTTTGGATCTAAAATATGTTGACATTGCTTATAATTTTTAATATATATGCATTATGGTTAAGCCAAGTGGTGCATTAAAAAAAAAAGGCATTTGGTATTTTTAGGACAAAATCTAATAAGAATTAAGAAAATCTAGTGAGAATCTAAATTAAAAAATTGATATAAAATATATTGTTTTTAAACTAATCAATGAGATTTTCAAATGGTAAGTTTGGATCATCAAGAAAAAGGAGGGGTGTATTTTGTTGAATCTATTTGCATGTGTATTTAATATAATTAGATTTTCACTCAATTAAGTTTAAATACTTCAAAAGAATCAAATAACAATTGAGTAACATTAATTTACTATAATAAAATTAATTGCATTTTACATGTATACAATTGGAGCCAAAACTCCTAGCATTGATTTATAATCTTGAAAGGAAAAATTAAAAATATCTGAATAATTTAAAGTTATCCCAAAACTATATTTCATATATCTATATTATATTAAAAATAAGGTAGTTTGTATAATGGTAAGGATCTATATTTTAATGATATTAAAAAGGAGGGTAGTCTGTATTGATTTTTTTTTGTATTGTGATGAAAAAATTTTAAATTAAGGAATTCTAAGAAACTCATTAAAATTTTAGAAATATAAAAAAAATTCATATAGGTCATTTTTAATTACAATTAAAATTATTATTCAAATATTATTTTAAAAATAATATAAAGAGAAAAATTAATTTCTGATTGTACTTAATAATAATTGACTAATAAATTCATCAAAGCCTTTACTCATAATTATTTGTATAATAATATAACACTAGAATATTATTGTCACGACCCGAAATTTTCACCCTCGGGATCGTGATGGTGCCTAACATTTCACTGCTAGGCAAGCCAACATTAGCTATATTTATTAACCATTTTAACAATCCAAATCAAATGATAACAATAAAACGGAGTAATCTGAAATAAGGTGATAAACTAATAAATGACGTAATCCAAATACAATCCAAGAAACTGGAGTCACGAATACATGGGCATCTAGAATACTACAGATAATAGTCTAAATAAAATATAATTGTTTGAATCAAAATAAACGGCAATGATAACATAGAAGGGGACTTCAGGGCTGCGGACCTCGTGCAGTTATACCTCAAGTCTCCACAGGTGGCTAGATTCGGGAAATGTCACTAAGCGCTGCTGGGACCAACTCCGATATCTGCACATGAAGTACAGAGTGTAGTATGAATACAACCGACCACATGTACTATGTAAGTGTCGAGCCTAACCTCGATTAAGTAGTGACGAGGCTAAGGCGAGCCACTTACAATAACATGTATGCAATAATAATAATAATAATAATAATAATAATAATAATAATAATAATAATAATAATAATAATAATAATAATAATAATAATAACATAAAAACATGAAAACATGAAATGGAAGTAAAGTAGTCAACTCATGAAAACAAACTTGAAGTCCAACTACCAGAGAGTCCAAAATAACAAGTCTCATAATCTCATATCACAATACCGAGGCAAATCCAATAATCACAAACAAATACCACACATATAATCCGTTGCGGCGCGCAACCCGATCCCACCATATCATCATCTGCCAATATCATAATCCGTCCTCATTCCACCATTTCAATTCATTACCTTTTAATTTCTTTTGCGGCGTGCAACCCGCTCCCAAATAATTTCAATCAACGTAAACAATCCAACAACCAAATTTACAAGAATTTCTATGTCAAGAGGTTAAATATACGAGGTAATAAAGAACCAGATAATAATCAAAGAATCTCTAACAACTCGAAGTCTCAACTTCACAAATTCATCAGTATCTATCAACTAAATCACTCATGCAAGGGAAACCACCTTATAGAAGGCAATAAATATTACAAATAATAAGGCAAGTAAAACATATGACAATTTAGATATGCAAGTAGAGGCAAGTAACAAATAAACATGGAGTCATAAAAGGGATAGACAGTTTAATAAAAGATTAATTAAATGACATGTAACAAATATGGCATAGAAGTCAAATAAAGCATGTAACATTTAAGGCATGAAACAAGACATATCATGAAATAAGCGAAAACATGGAAACAAATATCATGACAGCGTATATACACTCGTCACCTCGCATATACGTCGTTTTCCCACATAATTCATATAACACAAAGTTCATGGTTCCCTAATTCCCTCAAGTCAAAGTTAGACCCAACACTTACCTCACTCCGCAAATCAAGCAATAAATCAACCATGGCCTTACCTTTCGAACAACCCTCCAAATCAACCAAATCTAGCAAATTACCGATCAGATGATTCAAAATAAGCTTTAGAAACTACACATTAATTAAAGAGGTTCAATTTTGATCATTATTTAAAAAGTAAATAAAATTCAACTCTAGGCCCGCTTGGTCAAAACTCGAGGTTCAGAAAAAAATACGACTACCCATTCACCCCTGGTCCTAGTTAGTAATTTGTTTCGAAATCCGACATCAATTTGAGGTCTAAATCTCAATTTTACATAAATCTCCAATTCTACCCAAATCCCTAATTTCTACCATGAAAATTCTAAATTTAATGTTGAAATCTCATGAAAAGTAATGGGTAATTGAAAAAAAATGGATTAAAGTCATTTATGAATTTGGGAAGAAAAGTCTCTCGGAAAATCGCCTCTAGAGTGTTTAGGGTTGAAAAACGGTGTAAAATGAGCTAAGTCCCGTTTTTCCCTCTTTTACCCAGCTGCAGATGTCACAATTGCGATGTCTTGTTCGCAATTGCGAGCATCGCAAGGGTCGCAAATGCGAACCCTGTCTCAGAAGAACAGAAGTTGCAAATGCGACAAAAAGATCGCAAATGCGAAGACTCCACCATCGCAAATGCGTTCAGGAACTTCGCAAACGCGAAGCAGACTCAAGTGGTCAGTGATCGCAAATGTGATCACTTCATTCGCAAAAGCGAAAGACCACAGTTCGCAAAAGCGAACAAAATCCTCTCAAATGCGAGATTCACCTAGCCCAGCCCATGCTCACAAATGCAAATAATTCTTCGCAAAAGCGAGGCTCGCAATTGTGAGCCAGACCTCACAAATACGAGATCTGCAGTAGAGACCATAACTGGTATTGCACCAGCAGTCTTCACACTAACCAAGCTCATCTGAAACACGTCCGAAACTCACCTGATCCCCTTAGGTTCCAAACCAAACATGCACACAGGTGTAATAACATCATACGAACTTGCTCGCGGATAAAATCACCAAAATAACATCTTAATCTACAAATCAACCCTCAAAATGAATGAAATTTCAAAATAACTCAAGAACAACTAGAATCACATCTAAACATTTGAATCATGTCAAATCAATTCTGAATTACACTAAATTTTGCAGACATGTTTCAAATAGCGATACGGGTCTATTCAAAGTTCAACATCAAAATCCGAACCAGTTAGCTATGAAGTCAACTTACGGTCAGACTTAGGAAATTTCCAAACTTTCAAAATACTAGTTTTCGGCAAAATGAGTCAAATCAGTCTAGGGACCTCCGATTTCAATTTCGGGCATACGTCCAAGTCCAAAATCACAATACGGACCTATCCAAATTGTCAAAACACCGATCTGAGGTCGTTTTCATAAAATATTGACCGTTATCAACTCAAGTTATTTTTAAAGTCAAAAATCATGTTTTCTTCAAATTTGCACATAAAAAATTTTCAAAAAGCGACACGGACCACACACGCAAACCAAGAAATATCAAACAAAGCTAACAGAGGTCTCAGAATACGAAAATAAGGGCTAACACTAAAAATGACCTATCGGGTCATCACAATTATTAAGTCTACGTTCTAGATCTCTGTATTTATAAGGTATAAATTGTTATTTTCTCTCAAAAAAATGAATACTGAAGGAAAGAAAAAGATAAAAAGGGATTTAAAAAAAGCAAGTCGTTGCAAATAATAAAATGAGCAAATAATGTAATAGGCTACTAATAAGAGATAATTTTTATTATAAAAGTGTGTATATGTGTAACTCTAAAATATAATATTGGGTATTGGCACGGGTTAATCATTATAAGACTTATAAATTGAGTACTGAAGCAAAGATTTTCTCAGAAAATATATTGTACAAAAAGTGTTCATCCTAATAACAATGTTGACTCCATCTGAGTTAAAATACCTTCTAAATTCAAGCGAAGATAATTTTCAATTGCAATATTCTTTTGTCATTGTTATAAGTCAAGATGAATTATTATCTCATGTTCCACTATTTTTAAATTAAATAAAAATGTATTTATAAATTAACCATGGTGCCTAACGTGGTACTAGGAAATCCGACACTTAAAAATACTTCCAACACTTTTAAATGAAAAATAAGAATAACACAGGTTTAAATTATCAAAACTCTCAAAAACTGGATAGAAAGTAAAAATCCAACACGGAAATTCTCAACATCGGAGTGTTATTGAGTACATGAGTATCTATACAATACAAGTCTAGAAGTAATGTCTATGAAAGACTAAAACTAAATACATCAAGCGGAAAGACAGGAAAGGAGAGACAAGGTTTGCGAACGTCGGGCAGCTACCTTGGAATCTCCAACAATCAAGCTGCGCAAGGAAATCAACACCCACCGTGTCCGAAAACACCTGGATCTGCACACGAAGTGCAGGGTATAGCGTGAATACAACCAACTCAGTAAGTAACAAGACTAAATAATGGACTGAAAGTGGTGATGAGCTTCACGGATATAGTTCAATTATAGAATTTGCAACATAGAAAGATAGGCATGCTTTCAAATTCGACAATTAAGGCCAAAACGGTTAATTCATGTCAAGTTTAATTGAAAACAGGATACAACATCTCTCAGAGACTATATGACAAGGACATATGCCAGCTGAAGTACAACAGTAACGGAATCAAGTGCAAAGTCTCAGAGCAGCAGTCACTCAGTCCTCCCATGCACTTCAACCTCACAGTCACTCATTCATCACAGTCTTTCATTCCTCTCAATCGCTCGGCACTCGACACTAGCACTCAGTAGGTACCTACGTTCACTGGGGGTATGTACAGATGGAGGAGCTCCTTCAGATCAAGCGCTATAATAAGCCAATCATGGCATAAATCAATAAAATATATTACGGCGTGCAGCCCGATCATATAAATATCCTCACAATCAGGCCCTCGACCTCACTCAGTCATCAACCTCTCATGTCTCTCGGGCTCTCAGTAATCATGATGATCAGCCCAAACAACAATGATATAATGTATCAATAATGAACGATAGAGACTGAAATATAATATGCAAGTAAAACTATGACTGAGTACAGAAAAATAATTTAGCAGATAATTCAACATGTACACGACCTCTGTGGGTCCCTACAGTGCCAACACATAGTCTAAACATGATTTCTAACATGGTTTGCAGTTCAATTTCTATCTCATGGAGAATATATGGATAATAACAGATTATTCAACTGCATAGTTCCTAGGAATTGATCGAGTCATCATTCCTACGGTGCACGCCCACACGCCCGTCATCTAGCATGTGCGTCACCTCAAAACCAATCACATGAGACATAACATGAGGTTTCATACCCTCAGGACCATATTTAGAACTGTTACTTACCTTAAGCCGTGCAAATCCCTACTCCAACACACCCTTGCCTCTCGAACCGGCCTCTAATTGCCTCGAATCTAGCCACAAATAGTTTGATACAATTAATATGGGCTTAAGGAATCAATTCCATAAGAAAATACTAAGTTATTAATCAAAAGTCAAAAGTCAAAAGTCAAAAGTCGACTCAACCCCCTCCCCCCCGGCCAACATTTCGAAATCCGATGGGGAAACAAGATTATTGATTAAAAATGAATACAAGTGACTTACCTCAAGAAGCCCCTGGAAACTCCTCTAAAAAATCGCCCAATCTCGAGCTTGAAATGTTAAAATTGAAGAAAAATCTTGAACCCTTTGATTTAAGGTTCTGTCCACCCTTTTCCCTCCTGCGGAAACTTAACTGCATCTGCGGTTCCGCTTTTGCGGATAATCCACCGCTTCTGCGGTCCTTCCAAGGCTCCACTGCCTCCGCTTCTGTGATGGTGCTTCCGCTTTTGCGGACTCGCTTCTGCTAGAAGCAGTCCGCTTCTGCGGACACCTGCGCTTCTGCGACCCCTCATTCACATCTGCAATCACGCAGGTGCGAAATTTCCCTCGAACCTGTGACCACTGCCCCACTCTCTCCTTTATGCTTCAGCGCTGCCATGCTCACTTCTGCAAGCTTGTACCTGCGATCAAAAATCCATAGGTGCGATTACACCAGCAGACTCCCAACTTCAGCAATGCACCAAGTCTCGTTTTCGATCCGTTAACCATCCGAAATCAACCCGAGGCCCCCGGGACCTCAATCAAACATACGAAAAAGTCCTAAAACATGATACGAACTTAGTCAAGCCCTTTAATCACCTCAAACAATATAAAAAACATGAATCACACCCCGATTCAAGCCTATTGAAATTAAGGAAATTCCAACTTCTACAAACGACGCCGAAACCTATAAAATCACGTCTGATTGACAACAAATTTTGCACACATGTGACAAATGACACCACGGACCTATTCGAACTCCCGAAACTCCAATCCAAGCTTAGTAACCACAAAGTCCACTCTCGGTCAAACTTCCAAATTTTCAACTTCCGCCATTTTATCCCTAATTACATTATGGACCTCCAAATCACAATCTAGACACGCTCTTAAGTCCAAAATCACCCAACGGAGCTAACGGAACCATCAAAACTTTATTCCGGAGTCGTTTACACATAAGTCAACATCCGGTCAACATTTTCAACTTAAGCTTACAACCTTGAGACTAAGTGTCTCAATTCATTTAAAAACCTCTCCGGACCCGAACCAACTATCCCGGAAAGTCACATAACAACTGTAAAGCATAGAATGAGCTGTAAACGGGGGAACGGGGCTACAACTCTCAAAATGACCGACCGAATCTTTATATCCTCCCCCTCTTAAACAAACGTTCGTCCTCGAACGGGTCTAGAAACATATCTGGAGTCTCAAATAGGCGTGGATATCTGCTCTGCATCTCCCGCTCGGTCTCCCAAGTAGACTCCTCAACTGGCTGACCTCTCCACTGCACCTTCACTGAAGCTATGTTTTTAGACCTCAACTTTCGGACCTGCCGATCCAAAATGGCCATCGGCTCCATATCATAAGTCAAATCACCATCCAACTAAACCGTGCTGAAATCCAAAACATAAGACGGATCGCCGACATACTTCCGGAGCATAAAAACATAAAACACTGGATGCACACTCGACAAACTAGGCGGTAAGGCAAGCTTGTAAGCCACCTCTCCAAACTTCTGAAGTACATCAAACGGCTCGATATACCGAGGGCTCAACTTTCCCTTCTTCCCGAACCTCGTAACACCCTTCATGGGTGAAACCTTGAGTAGTACCTTCTCCCAACCATGAAAGCAACATCACGAACCTTCCTGTCGACGTAACCCTTCTGTCTGGACTGCACCGTGCGAAGCCGATCCTGAATCAATTTAACCTTGGCCAAAGCATCCTGAACTAAGTCAGTACCCAATAGCCTAGGCTCCCCAGGCTCAAACCAATCCACTGGAGATCGACACCTCTCCCATACAAAGCCTCATATGGACCCATCTGAATGCTCGACTGGTAGCTATTATTGTAGGCAAACTCCGCGAGTGGCAGAAACTGATCCCAAGAACCCCCGAAATCAATGACACAAGCGCATAGTATGTCCTCCAATATTTGAGTAGTGTGCTCGGACTGTCCGTCTGGCGTTATATACGCGTATATTATATGTATATGGCATATGGGAAAAGGTTATGGCGTTATATACGCACCACCACCTGATCAGCTGGTATACGTTGATAATTTGCCCACAGTGGCCGAGATGATATGATGGGATGCCCTCAGAGGCTTGTTGATGATATGAACGCATATACATATGCATGGTATGACATTTATACACATATGCATGGCATTATAAATATGAAATGATTTACAGAGCTATTCAGACATACGTGTTGAGTCTTTTACTCCATGTTTCTCTCATGTCTATTATTTACTGATTTTTAGTCCTTACATACTCGGTACATTATTTGTACTGCCATCCCTTTACTGGGGGACGCTGCGTTTCATTCCCGCAGGTCCCGATAGATAGGTTGAGAGCCCTCCAAGTAGGCTATCAGCTCAGCGGAAGATGTTGGTGCGCTCCATTTGCTCCGGAGTTGCTATTTGGTCAGTATCATTAGGACATGTATTGATTGGTATGGCGGGGCTCTGTCCCGACCTTTATGATGTTTATGTACTCTTAGAGGCTTGTAGATAGATGTCAGGTATATGAAAGATTGTATGGCCTTGTCGGCCTATGTTCAGTGTAAGAGTGCTTATTTTGGCCTTATAGGCCCATATGTCTTAAGTATAAGTAGGTATTTCATGTTGTATTCTACTTGTCTCACGGTAGCCTCTCCGGCTCAGTTATCTATGATAGTATGATACGAAAAGATACATTATGTTGGCACTCGGTTGAGTAAGGTACCGGGTGCCCGTCGCGGCCCATCGGTTTGGGTCGTGATATCAAGTTATCAGTGGTAGATTATGGATCAACGTTAAGGTGAATCGACAATAGATGGATAAAGATCCAACGTATGAGAGGAGATACGGATTCCATCCTTTAGATAAACAATAATAAGGAAGCATTGAAGGACCTGGATTTATACATCTATGATAAGAAGTGAGAGAGTAACCTGGAATTGGGTAGCATACCTCGATAATAATAAAACCAAGGTAAGAGTTATTGTATATTATGACCTACCTAGATGTAGTAAAGTCATACGGATGAATAACCAGGTCTATGAAATAAGATATAACAATATTCGTAAGTTCGACAAAGTACCGAGCGAAGAACTTCAGTATAGATGCCCAGAGGGACATCTTATTAAGCTCTGTATATGATTACAAAGTGAGGCCTAGAGATTGGATAAAAGCTGGAGGAAAAAGGAGAGAAGAGTCGCATAGGCGCACTTACAAAGTCAGAGTTGTACAGGCTGCATGATAAAAGATAGCAACGGTTACAAGATTGGAAGAATTCCGACCACGAGTCATGGTATGCGAAAGAGGCCTAAAGGGGGGGATGCCCTTGCCTTTGAAATTCATTCACAGAACAGTTGCCTAGATGGTAAGAGGAGTACTAAAGTATTCGCAAGAGCTATGGGTTATGAGAATGATAAGTGCATCAGTCAACATTCGAGGACGAATGTTCCAATGGGGGGAATGATGTTACACCTTATATTTTCGTACGTGAAAGTACGCCATAAATAAATTGATGAAAGCTCGGAAATGTGATGTTACATCCCGAATTTTCATATGTTAAAGTTTCGTCGTAAGTTAGTTGACGTAATTTCGGGAATAAGATTATTTTGGGATAATAAGTATTATGTTATTTCAAACAAGTGATATATAAATTCATGAAGTTGCGAGGGTAAGCAAATCGAAGAAGATGAATTTCGTCGAAGTTTGACATTTTGGAATAAAAATACGGCCCGAGCTAAAATACCTGATATTTATGGACTAGTACCATACAAGGTACCACATGACCATAATAGTAAGGTGTATAAGGTATGTAAAAGTGAGTAGTAGTTTAAGTAAGTTAAGGTAATTCGAATTTATGTGAGTAATTGATTAATTATTGGGTAATGGGAGATTACCCAGTTAATTAAGGATTAGTGGATGATTAATTAAAGAATTTAGATAAACTTAGCCCTCCCCCCTCCCCCCAAACGTGGCAGCACCCCGTTTACCCTTTAATGACTCTTAAAGAAGATTGGAAGGTGGCACATTTAAAGGGATTATGTGACACCAAGGCCTTGAAATGTGGGGCCCACACCCATTAAAGCCTAAAACCCCTCTAAATTCAAGAAATGTGCTTAATTCAAAAATGGTAAGCTACGGGTTTTCAAGATTGGCATATTAGCATCTTAGTAACATGATTCTCTTAAAACAAACGAGATTTCTTAAGCATTTTCGCAACATGAGATTTTGCAAATTTTAAGAGAGTACGGTGCAATCTTTCTCAAGAATATCATGCGGATTTTTTCCTACTCCGGTCTTGCCGTCACGTGTTTTGTCGCGATTGTCGTGTGTTAGAGGGATTGTCCAAAGAACCGGCTCAGGTATGTTAAGACTATCCCTTCTTTCTTTTGGCATGATCTATACGACATGATCGAAACGAGCAAATGCATAACTTCCATAAATGACTCTATTCATAGAAGTATTAGAGATGCCTATGTTCTTGAATTCCCATGTGTCATATTATTCTATCATCTGTTTATGGGTCTAAAAAAATACATAAGTTGATAAAGTTTATTTCATGATATTAATCAAAGGCATAATGGTCCTATGACGTTCCGAGAGATTTTATTAACGTATTTCATATGCATTGCATTCATTTAAACATGAACATTGACCCATGACCAGATGGCGTTATATGTATATTATATGTATATGGGATATTGAAAAAGGTTACGGCGTTATATACACACCACTACCTGATCAGCTGGTATACGTTGATCATTTGCCCACAGTGGCCGAAATGATATGATGGGATGCCCTCAGAGGCTTGATGATGTTATGAACGCATATATGCATGGTATGACATTTATACGCATATGCATGACATTATAAAAATGAAATGATTCACAGAGCTATGCAGACGTACATGTCGAGTCTTTTACTCTATGTTTCCCTTATGTCTATTATTTACTGGTTTTCATTCCTTACATACTCGGTACATTATTTGTACTGATGTCTCCTTTGCCTGGGAACGATGCGTTTCATGCCCGTAGGTCTCGATAGATAGGTCGAAAGTCCTCCAAGTAGGCGATCAGCTCAGTAGAAGATGTTGGTGCACTCCATTTGCTCTGGAGTTGCTTGTTTGGTCAGTATGATTTAGATGTGTATTGTTTGGTATAGCGGGGCTCGGTCCTGACCTTTATGACAATTATCTACTCTTAGAGGCTTGTAGACAGATGTCATGTATATGAAAATTTGTATGGCCTTGTCGGCCTATATTTAGTGTACGAGTGATCATTTTGGTCTTATAGGCCAGTATGTCATATGTATAAGTTTGTATTTCCTCATGCTGTACTCCGGTTCATTTACCTATGATAGAATGATATGAAAGATACGTTACGTTGGTACTCAGTTGAGTAAGGTACCAGGTGCCCGTCACGGCCCATCGGTTTGGGCCGTGACACTCATAGTTCACGGTATTCTATCATCCAGGTGCTACGAAGATGTATCATGGATTGAAGCAGTATTATTGGTGGCGGAGGGTGAAAAAAGACATTTTTGGGTATGTTTCATAGTGTTTTGAATCTTCAGTAGGTCAAGTATGAGCATCAGAGACGAGGTGGTTTGCTTCAAGGGTTGGATATACCAGAGTGGAAGTGGGAGCGCATTACTATGGACTTTGTGGTAGGATTACCATGGACCTTGTAGAGATTTGACATTGTATGGTTATTGTGGACATACTGACCAAGTTTGCGCATTTCATTCCAGTCATGATTTATTACACTTCAGAGAATTTGGATCATATCTCAATTAGAGAGATTGTTTGATTGCATGGAGCGTTTGTTTCTATCATCTCAGATCGGGGCATGCAGTTTATATCGCACTTTTGGAGATCTGTTCAGCGTGAGTTTGGCATGCAAATGGAGTTGAATAATGCATTTCACCCTCAAATGGACAAGCTGTCGGAACGAACCATTCAGATCCTTGAGGATATATGAAGAGCCGATGTTATTGATTTTGGAGTCCAATGGGATCAATTTCTACCATTAGCGGAGTTTTCTTACAACAATAGCTACCAGTCTAGTATCCCGATGAATATGAGGCATTATATAGGAGCCGATGTCGTTCTCCAGTTGATTGGATTGATCCGGTTGAGGCTAGTCTATTGGGCACAGATTTGGTTCGTGATGCTTGGTGAAGTTGATTCTGGAGCAGCTGCGTATGTAGCAGTCCATGCAAAAGAGTTATGCTGATAGGAAGGTTCGTGATGTAGCTTTCAAGGATGGGGAGAAAGTTCTTCTTAGAGTTTCACCTATAAAAGGCGTGATGATATTTGGGAAGAAAGGCAAGTTGATTCCTCAGTATATTGGTCCATTTTAGGTTTTGGAGAGAGTAAGTGAGGTGGCTCACATACTTGCTTTTCCACCTAGTTTATCGGGAGTTCACCCCGTGTTTCATCTTTTAATCTTCAAAAGTATCATGAGGATCAGACAGATTTGTTGGATTCAGTTCAGTGTAGTTGGATGATAATCTGGCTTATAAAGAAGAGGCAGTGGCCATCTTAGATAGGCAGGTTCAAAAGTTGAGGTCTAAAGTTATTGCATCAGTAAAGGTTCAGTAGAGAGGTCAACCAATCAAAGAAGCGACTTGAGAGATCTAGCATGATATGCAGAGCAGACATCCTCATCTTTCTAGCATTCCATGTATGATTCTCAATCCATTCGAGGATGAACGTTTGTTTATGCGGCCAGTCATTTTGTGTATTTGAGCCCCGTTCTCCTATTTGATTCTTTTCATATGTTTGTTTGTTATTTTGTGACTTGGGGGTGGCTGGTTTGGTTTCGACAATGTTTGAGATGAATTTGGAACACTTAGTCTCATTCTTGGAAGCTTAAATTGCTAGAGTTGACCAAGGTTTGACTTTTAAGTATCCCGTCTCAGATTGGTGATTTGATGGTTCTAGTAAGTTCATATGATGATTTTAGACTTAGGCAGATGTTCAGATTTAGATTTGGAGGTTACAAGTAGGTTTTAGCTCTATTTATCAGAAGTTGGCAATTTGAAAGTTTAGAGAGATCATAGGTTTGACCGAGAGTTGAATTTGATATTATCGAGTTTCTATTAGTGTTCTAGAACTTCAGATAGGTTTCTTTAGTTGATTGGAACGTGTGTGCAAAGTTTGGTTTGAATTCGGAATGTTCAGGCATGGTTTGGACGTGTATGGCGAAGTTAAAGAGTTTGGCACTTAATAGATTGATTTTGACCGTCATTTCTTGGTTTTGATGTCTGTTGTGCTGTTTTGAGCATTTGGATAAGTTTGAATTAGGTATATGTACTTGTCAGTATGATTGGATGGGGTCCCGAGCGCTCGAGTGTGTTTACAGGGTGATTTTGGACCACTCGAAGCACGTTTGAAGATTGCTAATTTTGCTGTTGTTTGGTGTTTGGAGTTCATCGCGTTCGCGAGGGGTGTCTCGCATTTTTGATGAAGGAGTTTTGGGGTTCTGAGCAGTGTGCTTTGTGTCCGCGGGAGAGGGGCCGCGTTCGAAAAGTAGGATCTTTGTTGGGGGCATTAGCCTTCACATTCGCGAAGGAGAAGGTCGTGTTCGCAAAGAGGCGGGGCAGATGGCCTTCGTGTTCACAAGTCCCCTGTGGCGTTCGTGAAAGGAAGTTTTTGGCTATGTCACTTTCATACCCCGCAAACGCGAGGCATAGGCCGCATTCACGAAGGGTAGTACTAGGCAGACTATTTTAAGTTGGAATTTCATGATTTTATCTATTCTTTCATATATTTTGAACCCTAGACTTCGATAGGTGGAGATTTTGAAAAGCAAAGTCACTACTACATTAGAGGTAAGGAATTTTCATTTGGATGTGGCTTAAAATATTAATTCCCATTGAATTGTACACCTAAAACTTGGAATTTTAATGTGAAAAGTGAGGTTTTTGTCTACAACTTAAGAGGGTGAATTTTGGAGATTTGAGGGTCGATTTGGACTTAATTTTGGAATATAATCATATATTTGGACTCGTGGGGTCATGGATAGTCGGGATCTATGCCTTGACTCGGGTTTTATCCATGTGTGCCTGGGATGAAGTTTTTTGACTTTTGAAAAATTGAGTAAAGATTGAAACTTTATTGTTTGGAGTCGATTTCTATAGCATTATATGACGTTATTGAGTTGTATTTTTACTAGATTCGAGGCATTCAGAGATTTATTTAAAAGTAAAAGTTGTGTTGGAAGGTTGAAGTTGTTACCAAGTGGAGGTAAGTCTCTTGTCTAACCTTGTAAGAGGGAATTCTCCCGGTAGGTGATTTGCTTGCTATTTGCAGTATGATTTAGGTGCTTCGTATATGCGAGGTTATGTTTTGACCATAGCCATTTAGAGTTGGCGTATATTTTACCTTGTTGAGACTCTATGATTATTATGAATGATTACTTAATTTTTTGATTACGTGATGAATCTTAAATCATGTTTAGAGACCATGTGATACTTATGACTTATTGAATTGAACTTGACGGACTTCTTTCATTGTGTTGGGCTTTCTATTTTAGTCATATTCATACAGTTGACTTATGATTTGAGATTATTGGCTCTTGTTGCTAATACTTGATATCATGATCGCACTTTAAAAAAATAAATGAACATGTTGAACTGTTATGAAAAGTTGAATTATATTATTAGCCATATTTGTAACACCCCGGAATTTTTTTTTGAAGAACTTAAGTGTAAAGCCCGGTAAAATTTGCAAAAAAAATAATGTTTCATGGTGCCAGACTAGGATTACGTGTTTGAGGATTGTAGAAATTCTTCGCGGGGAGCTTGCGAGCCGCGGCTCAGACCTTTTGGGTTGAACAATGCACGGAAAAGTAAAGGAAACTTTTTGGTGGAAAAGTGCATTTTTGCGGTCCATTATGCGACCGCAGAATCACTCTGCGGACCGCATAATGGCCGCAGAGTGAGGCAATTAGTTAGGTCAGTTGGAGGCAATTATGCTGCCGCATAACTGTTATGCGGTGTACTATATGACCGCAGAACAGTTATGCAGACTGCATAGTGATTTCTGGTCATTTTGGACACCAATTATGCGACCGATATGCAGTCCGCATAACCATTATGCGGTCGCATATGCGACCGCAGAACCTATTCCGAAGCTTCATTTTTGGGTTTTTAAAATCCGACCCTATTTCGTTAAATACGCTCTTTGGGTCATTTTTGAGGTATAATCTGATATTTTAGAGTGAGAAAGAGAGTGCCCTAGAGTGAGAAGGTGTTCCTCTATAATTGATTCTTCAATTCTTGCTCAAGTTTTGGAAGATTAAGGAGGGAAACTCACTAGGTCTTCATCCTAGAGGAAAGATTCTACACCTTAACCCTCAATTTCGAATTTTGTCTAGAAATGGGTAATAAGCAAGATAATTTTTGGGCAAAAGGGTTGTTTATTTTACATGCATGTGTTATCAAAGGGTGTAGAAAGAATGTTGAGCTAAAAATGGTAAAGATTGGGTTGTGGGATGATGGAATCCTCCATAAAAGGACCTTGAACCTTAATCCATACTTAGTATTTGATAAAATGCTTAAATGAGCTGAGACCATGAATATCTTCCTAATTATTGTTCAATTTTGTTATGTCTCAAATAGATTGGGATTGCTAGAATTTCGGGAACATTGTAGTAATTTAAGGAAAGCTCAATTGAGGTATGTTGGCTAAACTTTCTCTCTTGGAATTAAATTCCATAATGTTTCCGTGAGTTTCAAAGTATGGGCTGCTTATTTAGATGTGGTGGCTTGAATTATATTTCAAATGAAAGCTAGTATGCCAAATTGTGTGAGAAAATCTCAATATTCTTAACACTCTTAATTGCTCATATGTGTACCTAAAGTCTTGATTGAGAATGTCTTATTGTTGATAACCTATAAATATGGTTGGAAGTGGAATTAGTAAATTGGGAATATAAAGTGTGGCCAACGTGCCAATAGTGAAAGTTATACTTGTGACCAATGGTACCAATGAAATGAATTAATGTGAGAAAGATTATGAAATGAGCTTTGACTCAACTATTCCAAAATTGACTTCGACAATATAATCGGCTAAAAGTTTATGAACTCAAGTGATGCCCATATATGGCTGTTTTAGCTAATGCTATGCTTTGTAAGTAATTTTCAATGTGTTTTGCATTCTTACATATTCGTGAGTGGAAATTGTGTATGATTTTAACTTGTACTTCGATTGCCAATCATTTTACTCCAATTATTGGAAAGGAATCGATTGTATTTAAAAGCCTTCATTACTAATGAATTTAAAGTTGTGATTTCTGGAATATTCTACTTGTTGATAATTATGATGATGATCTATGAAAGGGGGGAAGAAATGAAAGTGTGGAATATGAAATACGGCCATTGCGCCATGAATAAAGAATCATATGTATGGCCAAGAGAGCCAATGAAATAATAATGTTGTAAGTGGTTGAAAGTACGGATTAGGTGATATGTGGTGTGAAAGGTTATGAGATGTACGTATTTGTACTTTTGTTTCCAATGTGTTATGAAAACCTATGGACGGTCTATGAAACGCATAGGTATAATGTGTTATGAAACCCTATGGACGGTCTATGAAATGCATAGGTATATTGTGTTATGAAATCCTGTGGATAATCTATGAAACGCATAGGTACATTGTGTTATGAAGTACATTGTATTATGAAATCCTGTGGACGGTCTATGAAACGCATAGGTACATTGTATTATTGTCACGACCCAAAATCTCACCCGTCGTGATGGCGCCTATCTCGATACTAGGCAAGCCGTTAATGTCACTAAACCACAATTTTTTTTAAGTTTGAAAATATAATATTTAAATACAATACAAAATCTCGCAAATACAAATACGAACACTCCTCAAAACCTGGTGTCACTGAGTACATGAGCATCTAATATGAATACAAATCTGGAAAAGTACGGTCTACAATAGTCTAAGACCAAAAATTATAGTAATACAGAGATAGGGAAAGAGAGACAAGGTCTGTGAAACACGACAGCTACCTCTGAATCTCCGAAAAATCAGATGTACGGAAGAATCAACACCCGCTATGTCCGAGAACACCTGGATCTGCACACGAAGTGTAGGGTGTAGTATAAGTACAACCAACTCAGCAAGTAACAATAATAAATAAGGAACTGAGGATAGTAACGAGCTACACAGTTATGGTTCATTTCCAGTAATCCCAGCAAAGAATAGACATGCTATCAAATCTGGCAGTTTAATGTCAAATCAATTTTTATAAAGTTCCCGTTCATGTAATCCGTATATCAACAATCTTTCATAGATTTCACAACAATGACAGATAGCAACTAAATGCAACAACAAATGGAATTTAAGTACAACCTCTCAGAAAAACAATCACTCACTGGGCTCCCAGCCCTCATCACTCCCTGGGCTCCCAGCACTCATCACTCCCTGGGCTCCCAGCCCTCACTCAATGGATACCCGCGCTCACTGGGTGTGTACAGACTCATGAGGGGCTCCTACAGCCCAAGCGCTATAAGCACAGAGAACTCACGTGCTGCACGGATGACTCACGTGCCATAATATAAATATCTGGATCCGCACGGCCAACTCACGTGCAATAATAATATAAGGATCCGCACAGCCAACTCACGTGCAATAATAATATCTGGATCCGCACGGCCAACTCACGTGCTGCACGGCCAACTCACGTGCAATAATAATATAAGGATCCACACGGCCAACTCACGTGCTATAATAATATCTGGATCCGCACGGCCAACTCACGTGCAATAGTATAATATATAGATCTGCACGGCCTACTCACGTGCAATAATAATTATATATAAAGCCAACATGTCCTGCTACGGCGTGCAGCCCGATCCTAAAAATATCCTCACAATCAGGCCCTCGGCCTCACTCAGTCATAAACCTCTCAAGCCACTCGGGCATTTTAGTAAAATAGGGCATTCGGCCAAAAACATTAATATGCATCAAAATTAGAGTCACAACAACTGAGTTATGCGGTAAACAAGTATAAACATGACTGAGTATAGATTTTCAATCGAAAACAATGAGAGGATAGTAAGAAAAAGCCCCTAAGGGTCCAAACAACACTAGCGCAAGGCCCAAACATGGCATTCAGCCCAATTTACATAAATTCTTTCTAAAACATATAAGTATCATAAAATTTCCATAAAATATTCGACTTTATAGTTGCTACGGGACGGACCAAGTCACAATCCCCTCGGTGCACGCCCACATGCCTGTCACCTAGCATGTGCGTCACCTCCAAAAATAATCACATGATACCAAAATCCGGGGTTTCATACCCTCAGGACCAGATTTAAAACTGTTACTTACCTCAACCAGTAAAATTCTTATTCTGAATTTTCCTTTCCTCATGAATTGGTCTCCACCGCCTCGAATCTGGTCATAAATAATTCGATTCAATCAATACCAATTATTGTAATTAATTCCATAAGGAAATACTAATTTTTCCAATAAAATTCGAAATTAACTCAAAAATCACCCGTAGGTCCCACATCTCGGAACCCGACAAATTTTACAAAATATGAACGCCCATCCAACCACGAGTCCAACCATACAAATTTTACCAAATTCCGACATCAACTCGACCCTCAAACCTTCAATTAAAGTCTTTGAAGATTTCTACCATTTTCAACCCAATCTATACCCATTTGGACTCAACAATCTTTCCATAATCCTTATTGATATGTATAAATGATACTATTACACCCAGGAATCAGACTCTTAATCACCCATCTTTAGCCAAACTAGAAATTGAAGACTAGGGGTTAGAACCTTACCTCTTGGGTGAAGATCTTCTGATATTTTCTTGTTGGATTTCAAAGCTTGAACAAGATCTTGATGGACAAAGTTCTTCAGCTTCTTCCTCTCTCTAGAACACTCTCCTTTTTCTCTAAAAATATCAGATTTTTGCTTCAAAATGAGCTTCAAGGCTTATTTATCAAAGTTGGGTCGAGTTATAACAATAGAAGAATGGATACTCCAAACATTCCGGACCAGGCTACAGACCTAGCCTCGCCAGGCTAAAGCATGGTATTACACCTGGCCTCGCCAGGCTAAAGCCTGGTCTTACACCTGGCCTTGCAAGCTCTGTAGCGAGCTACAGGACAACCTTTGGGTTTTTGATCATAACTTCTTGTAGGAATGTCCGAATGACAAATGGTTTGAAGCGTTGGAAAGTAAACTTGAAGATCTTTCATTTAATAGGTAGATCATCCCATAACTCTCTATATATATATGTAGATATTCTTGTTCAAAGTTGGGTCTTGTGCGAACTCACTTGAAACTTTAGTCTTATGAAATTTTCAACTTCTACATTCGATGCCGAAACCTATAGAATCAAGTCCGATTGACCTCAAATTTTGCACACAAGTCATAAATGACATAACAGACCTATTCCAATTTACGGAATTGAATTCCGACCCCGATATCAAAAAGTCAATCCCCCGGTCAAACTTTCTAAAACTTCAACTTTCGGTATTTCAAGCCAAATTCCACTACGTACCTCCAAAAACTTTTCCGGACACGCTCCTAAGTCCAAAGTCACCATACGGAGCTATCGGAATTATCAAAACTCCATTCCAATGTCTTTTACACATAAGTCGACATCCGGTCAACTATTTCAACTTAAGCTTCCAAAATGAAATTCATTCTTCCAAGATAACTCCGAAGTACCTTAAAACCAAACCGATAATTTACATAAGTCATAATACCTCGTAGGAAGCTATTCAGTACTTCAAATAGTTGAAAGGAGCGTAAATGCTTAAAACGACTGGTCGGGTTGTTATAATCTCCCCCACTTAAACATACGTTCGTCCTCGAACGTGCCAAGAGTTGTATCCAAGCCACCACATCACTATTCCATCTTACCACGCAGGTACCCGGGGGTGATCTCACGTCACCCTATTCTATATAGGCCTGACCATACAACATAACTGAAAATCATTAATTTACCCTTAGCCCAAAAACCATGGAGCCAAATTTCTAACATCCAAAATTCTTTTCAATACCTGAATCTTACATCTACACACTGTATAAGTATGAACAAGCTGTATCCAGCCATAACCATAGTACTAGATAAAATCACTTTCTATGCCGACCTTTAATATGTTCCTCCCAATATACCGGAATCCAACCTGATAGTATCCATTCTTGGTCCAATGACCTTATATTATTAAACACAACTATCCGATTGACATGCCACACCAATACAACTCAATCAACAATTGCGCAACTTTGTACCCAAAAATGGAAAATGTCTCAAAGTAGAGAACCGTATTGTAAGTTCAACAAGAACCACCACCATTGTAATGCTATAATCTCATTATATATTGTACAACCAATACACACAAGTTTAATAACAGACAACTCACGTGCCAAAAATATCAGTATATGGATCCGCACGGACAACTCACGTGCCAATAACGTAATCCGCCAGGCATGGTCACAGGCCTCCAGTCCAAGCATATCATAGAGGAGCAATCAAATAAGGACACATGTATGTGATACATGAAATAAGATTCACATGCTCCTGGACTGGTATAAATAACGCGCCATAGCGTAAGCATGTGCAAAGTCTGGTGTTACACTTCAAATTGGCATGTTAACGCAAAAATAGTAACTACCCATTTATTCAGGGGAATTAACCTCTTTTAAACCTCAAATGTAACCCAGATAGTTCTCAACAAAGGTACGAACACGAGAAACGTTATAACTTTACACTTAACATTCAACTCTAGGCATATCATAACCTAAGCATTCTTTCGAGTATGAGTACTTGCCCTGATGCCCGCACATTGGCTCAAACCCCACATATATGCACACTTATAGCGTGTAGCTATCACAATTAATTAATGCAACTAGTTCCTCCACTGAGTAAAAATTAAAATACTCACCTCAAACAGGCCGCAACCTGAAATAATATACTTCTGAGAACTCCCAATCCCCAAATTCATCAAACACATGAATCACCGTAACTGATCCCAACTCCAGCACTAGAATGACTAACACGTCTTCTTTTCACGATCTTCCCATGACGAATACTTTCATAATTCTTTCGTGCCACATAGAAATAATTTGAATATTAGCAGTCTATAACCCAGGTGGGTACTGCAATATCGATGAACATCCGTAAGTCAAAACATAACGCGCCTTCTGAAATGCACACCCTTCTCAGGGATCCTTGGTCAATTATAACATTCCTCTAAATATCTGAAACTGACCATTCTGTCCAAAATTCGTGATCTTTCTTTCACGAATGAACTGCCACCTTATGCGTGTGAATCTAAATCCCGCACAACACACCACATCTACCATGTGAAAGGCACAAGAATCTCATTATCAGCTCTGAGTCACCGGCAAATTACATACCCGGTTAGTTAGAAACCCTTCTCTCGCTTCCTTCCAGGAGGAAATCACAATATACAACATGCTTCCCACACCGATAGAGAATATCTGGTTCAAACCGTCAAGAACACTTTGAAATCCATCTGCACATAAGTAAGCTATTAGAACTAAATTCCTCTAACTTGACCAAACCATGAAGGTCACCAAAACCCAAGAATATTGCCACCAAAACATCTGTAGAGTCTCTCCACATCATAATTACCCTTATAAATACCACAACCAAAACACCCACTCTGAAAATACCTTATTTGAGTCTAAGTCCATTTCGTTCACCTTCCTGATACCAAAATATAAAATCCCTAATGATATAAAAAAATTGCACAAGTCTCGACACCATCCAACTTAAATCTCATATTTTAGTCATAAACAAATCCGCCAAAAATTCTCAATTGTTACATATTAATTTTGAATCCATTGGAACTTTCTCGAGAGTCACCCCCTTTGTTCAAATCCACATTACACCGCCCAAATGGGCCAAAAGACACGTTCCCCATTAGCACAACAACACTTAAAGGAGTAACTCTACTTTAATACTACCTATCAGATTCATACTCCGTGCGCACTACATCATTCACAAATAACAACTCACTCATCCCACGATTTTTATATACTTATAAAGCGTAATATAACCCGTATCTAGAAATTTCCTTACTTGACTCATTCTCGAACTCCACCTCTGCAAGTCATCACCGATTCCCAAGTATACTTCAGACCAAAACAAAAAATATTTGACACATAACCATGAACTGAATTGTCAATAGAAGGCTCCCCTACTTGGCTCAAAGCCATAGATTAAAACACTTCATAACTCACAATACCCATACTTTATTACAGTCATAATACTACAGTCAGTTCAACGAAAATGCTTCTCAAGATCAAGACACACAAACCATAATTACCTCAAGTATCCGCTAAGTTTGCATTTATTCTCGTGACAGTCAAGTCAACTTTCTCAACCAGATTCAAATTCAAATCCCAACACATCTGCCCTACTCATAGAAAAGAAGATTCTCCACACAACATTATAAAGATCACACCTCTGTAGTTTATTCCGTAGGTGATACCCCGCATGTTTAGCCTCAAACTGGCATCTTTCTATACCCTTTTTACTCCCACAACTCCTACGTAATCACTTAACCTTCATGAGTTTGAACTCATCAACAAGACATGAAAATTCAATTTGTTCCACAATTACACCACATAAAAGATTCTTCAATACATTTATAACTCGAGACTCTATGTCAAATCGAGACAGAAATCAAATACCCAATAGTCCATTTTTTACATCCCTTAACCATCTGAATACATCTCGCGGTCATAATAAAAATCATCATATGGTCATCCAGCCATTCATCGAGCTACAAATTCCACTCATAGGGACACTACCATCGGACATATGAGTCAAATTGTACAAGTTCATATAACTGAAACTACCGAGCCTAAGCTGCGGTCTAATCCTGGCCTCAAGTCCTCCAAACTGGCCCATCACCAAAACACAGAATACATATTTCGAACCTCTTTCATGAAAAAACAAGCCGTGATCCACAGTTGATACCGAGCGCTCATGTGCGCATACAAATGCGTGGAAGGAATTCAAAGAGTTATGTTTCAAGATAAATCAATTCCGCACGATAGAATAAAAGAAAGTGAAATTTTCCTAAGGGTTATGCAGCCTCTCGAAGATAAGTACAAACGTCTCCGTACCGATCCGCAAGACTCTACTAAACCTGCTCATGACTCGTGAGAGCTATGTAGCCTAGAGCTCTGGTACCAACTTGTCATGACCCAAAATCTCACCCGTCGTGATGGCGCCTATCTCGATACTAGGCAAGCCGTTAATGTCACTAAACCACAATTTCTTTTAGGTTTGAGAATATAATATTTAAATACAATACAAAATCTCCCAAATACAAATATGAACACTCCCCAAAACCTGGTGTCACTGAGTACATGAGCATCTAATATGAATACAAATCTGGGAAAGTACTGTCTACAATAGTCTAAGACCAAAAATTATAGTAATACAGAGATAGGGAAGGAGAGACAAGGTCTGCGAAACACGACAGCTACCTCTGAATCTCCGAAAAATCAGCTATACGAAAGAATCAACACCCGCTATGTCCGGGAACACCTGGATCTGCACACGAAGAACAGGGTGTAGTAAGAGTACAACCAACTCAGCAAGTAACAATAATAAATAAGGTACTGAGGATAGTAACGAGCTACACAGTTATGGTTCATTTCCAGTAATCCCAGCAAAGAATAGACATGCTATCAAATCTGGTAGTTTAATGTCAAATCAATTTTTATACAGTTCCTGTTCATGTAATCCGTATATCAACAATCTTTCAGAAATTTCACAACAATAACAGATAGCAACTAAGTGCAACAACAAATAAAATTCAAATACAACCTCTCACAACAACAATCACTCACTAGGCTCCCAGCCCTCATCACTCCCTGGGCTCCCAGCCCTCATCACTCACTCAATGGGTACCCGCGCTCACCATCCGACCCCAACTCGACCCTTAAATCTTCAATTTAAACCAAAAGGGTTTCAAAATTTTCCAACTCAATTCACCAATTTAAATGATAAAAACAACCATGAATTCGGGTAATTTAACTAATATTGAGTTAAGAACACTTACCTCGTTGTTTTCTCTGAAAATCACCCAAAATCGCCTCAAATCCGACTCACATGCAATAATAATATAAGGATCCGCTCGGCCAACTCACGTGCAATAATAATATCTGGATCCGCACGGCCAACTCACGTGCAATAATAATATCTGGATCCGCACGGCCAACTCACGTGCTATGATAATATATGGATCCGCATATAAGGATCCGCACGGCCAACTCACATGAAATAATAATATCTGGATCCGCACGGCCAACTCACGTGCTATAATAACATCTGAATCCTCACGGCCAACTCACGTACAATAGTATAATATATAGATTTGCACGGCCAACTTACGTGCAATAATATAATATATATAAAGCCAACATTGCGTGCTGCGGCGTGCAGCCCGATCCCAAAAATATCCTCACAATCAGGCCCTCGGCCTCACTCAGTCATAAACCACTCAAGCTTCTCGGGCATTTTAGTAAAACATGGCATTCGGCCTAAAACATTTATATGCATCAAAATTAGAGTCACAAAAACTGAGATATGCGGTAAACAAGTATAAACATGACTGAGTATAGATTTTCAATTGAAAACAATGAGAAGATAGTAAGAAAAAAACCCTAAGGGTCCAAACAACACTGGCGCAAGGCCCAAACATGGCATTCAGCTCAATTTACAAAAATTCTTTCTAAAACATGTAAGTATCATATAATTTCCATAAAATATTCAACTTTATAGTTGCTACGGGACAGACCAAGTCACAATCCCCTCGGTGCACGCCCACACGCCTGTCACCTAGCATATGCGTTACCTCCAAAAATAATCACATGATACCAAAATCCGGGGTTTCATACCCTCAGGACCAGATTTAAAACTATTACTTACCTCAACCCGTAAAATTCTTATTCCGATATTTCCTTTCCTCGTGAATTGGTCTCCAACACCTCGAATCTGGTCATAAATAATTCGATTCAATCAATACCAATTATTGTAATTAATTCCATAAGGAAATACTAATTTTTCCAATAAAATCCGAAATTAACTCAAACATCGCCCGTGAGTCCCACTTCTCGGAACCCGACAAAAGTTACAAAATATGAACGCCCATCCAACTACGAGTCCAACCATACAAATCTTACCAAATTCCGACATCAACTCGACCCTCAAACCTTCAATTAAAGTCTTTGAAGATTTCTACCATTTTCAACCCAATCTATACCCATTTGGACTCAACAATCTTTCTATAATCCTTATTGATATGTATAAATGATACTATTACACCCAAGAATCAGACTCTTAATCACCCATCTTTAGCCAAACTCGAAATTGAAGACTAGGGGTTAGAACCTTACCTCTTGGGTGAAGATCTTCTGATATTTTCTTGTTGGATTTCAAAGCTTGAACAAGATCTTGATGGACAAAGTTCTTCAGCTTCTTCCTCTCTCTAGAACACTCTCCTTTTTCTCTAAAAATATCAGATTTTTGCTTCAAAATGAGCTTCAAGGCTTATTTATCAAAGTTGGGTCGAGTTATAACAATAGAAGAATGGATACTCCAAACATTCCGGACCAGGCTACAGACCTGGCCTCGCCAGGCTAAAGCCTGGCCTTAGCGCGCGATAGGCCTGGCCTCGCCAGGCTAAAGCCTGGTTAAGCCTGGCTTTTGGATGGCCTCGCCAGGCTAAAGCCTGGTATTACACCTGGCCTCGCCAAGCTAAAGACCGGTATTACACTTGGCCTCACCAGGCTAAAGCCTGGTCTTACACCTGGCCTTGCGAGCTCTGTAGCGAGCTACAGGTATATCATCACATAACTCTCTATATATATATGTAGATATTCTCGTCCAAAGTTGGGTCTTGCGCGAACTCCCTTGAAACTTTAGTCTTACGAAATATCCAACTTCTATATTCGATGCCGAAACCTATCGAATCAAGACCGATTGACCTCAAATTTTGCACACAAGTCATAAATGACATAACAGACCTATTCCAATTTACGGAATTGAATTCCGACCCCGATATCAAAAAGTCAATGCCCCGGTCAAACTTTCCAAAAATTCAACTTTCGGCATTTCAAGTCAAATTCCACTACGTACCTCCAAAAACTTTTCCGGACACGCTCCTAAGTCCAAAGTCACCATACGGAGCTATCGGAATTATCAAAACTCCATTCCAATGTCGTTTACACATAAGTCGACATCCGGTCAACTATTTCAACTTAAGCTTCCAAAATGAAATTCATTCTTCCAAGCTAACTCCGAAGTACCTTAAAACCAAACCGATAATTTACACAAGTCATAATACCTCGTAGGAAGCTATTCAATACTTCAAATAGTTGAAAGGAGCATAAATACTTAAAACGACCGGTCGGGTCGTTACAATTATGAAATCCTGTATATTGTGTAATGAAATCCTATGGACGGTCTATGAAATGCATAGGTACATTGTGTCATGAAATCCTGTGGACGGTCTATGAACGCATAGGTACATTGTGATATGAAATCCTGTGGACGGTCTATGAACGCATAGGTACATTGTGTTATGAAATCCATTGTGATATGAAATCCTGTGGACGGTCTATGAAACACATAGGTGCATTGTGTATAAGAGGTATGGATGTACGGTATGAATAAACAATATGGACGGTCTATGAAATGCATAAGTGTATAATATGATATGTGAACACTAAATTCATTTCCAATAGTTTTATCATTTTTAAAGTCTCAAATGGACAAGTAATACAACCACAACATAAAATAGTTTGTCTTTCCCCAACACCAATACAGAACCCACGCTATGTCTACAGAGCCTCTATAGATAAAGAAGAGTACAATGATAATACCGGCAACAAGGCCCCGGCTATACCTCAAACCGAATACACAATGTACAAAAGATACATGACCCCAAAATGAAGTGGGGCTCACCAAGTTAGCTGGGAAGAAGGTGTACTGCTATCACTGATCAATATCTCCTGCTGTGGAACCACCTTCATCCATTTAAAGATGCAGCGCCCCCGGCAAAAGGGACGTTAGTACCGTCAAATAGCACTAGTATGTATAACCAAACAGTCTCTCAATAGAATGACAAACAATACAAACAAGATTATCATAATATCAATGAAAGCCTTTATTAACATCAAACCTCAATTTAGGATCAAGACAGTGTTCAAATTAATTCCCATATCTCACATTAGGAGATTTTTAGTATCGGTATACCATTGTCCACACTACCATTATTCACAAAACCAGTACCACCGTACTCATAGCACGGGTCCGATCACGACCCGATCGGCTAGGCCATCTCATTAGAGACATCAACCACAATTTCTCTCAATATCAATACCACCGTCTTTAGCACGGAGTCTGATCACGACCCGATCGTCTAGGCCATCTCATTAGGGACATCAACCACAATTACCATTTCAATTACAATTTCCAGCACAATCACCACCATGTGTGCGGCATGATGTCTGATCACGACCCGATCGTCTAGGCCGTCTTATTTGAGACATCATCCTTTTTATATCAATCATCGCATTTCATATTACTTTCACATCTTTTCATTTCGTTGGCACTAATGGCCATAATTATAAGATCATTCTTGGCACGTTGGCCATATTCACTATTTCATGCTCACCTTATCAATTTCAAATAACATTAACATTATCAACAACAAATACAATTCAAATCAAGGTGTGTAATACACATGTGAGCAATTTAGAGTCTAGGGCACATAGAGATATTTCACAAAATTTGGCATAATAGCCTTCATTTGAACTTGACATAAAGTCGAAACATTATTAATGCACAGCCCATATTTTAACACATCCTCAATTGGTAACATAACATGAATATAGCATTTGGGATGCTTGTTGAATATCTTTCAACCCAATTCTAAGAGAAGAGTTTAGCCAACATACCTCACTTGAGCTTCCTTAAACTCTAAAACGTTCCGGAATTCTTAGCAACTTTAATTTATTGTAGAAATATAACAAATTGAATCAAAATTTGGAAGATGATCATGGTTCTAGCTCACTTGAGCATTTTATCAAACACTAGATGTGCATAAGGTTTCAATGTCCTTTTTATGAAGGATTCCATCATCCCACAACCCAAGCTTTACCATTTTTAGCTCAACAATCTTCCTACACCCTTTGATAACACATGCATGTAAAATAAACAACTCTCATGCCCAAAAATTACCTTGCTAGTTACCCATTTTCAGAAGATTTCAAAATTAGGGTTTAGGTTGTAGAATCTTACCTCTAGGATGAAGACCTAGTGAGCTTCCCTTCTAAATCTTCCAAAACTTGAGCAAGAATTGAAGAAAATTATTAAAGAACACCTTCTCACTCTAGGGCACTCTCTCTCACTCTAAAATATCAGTTTATGGCTCAAAAATGGGCCAAAGAGTGTATTTAACGAAATAGGGTCAGGTTTTAAGAACCCAAAAATGGAGCTCCGGAACAGTTCTGCGACCGCATAATGGAGATGCAGACCGCATATCAGTCGCATAATTGCTGATAAAATGATCAAAAAAGCTGTCTGTGTATGCGGTCACTATGCGATCCGCATAACTGTTATGCGATCGCATAATGCACCGCATAACATTTATGCGGTCGCATAGTCGACCGCAAAATTGTTTCCAACTTACCTAATTAACTGTCTCACTCTGCGGCCATTATGCTGTCCGCAGAGTGATTCTACGGTCGCATAATGGACCGTAGAAATGCGCTTTTCTTCCAAACATTTTTCTTAAGCACATAAGCCTAGTACGACACCATGAAACATTATTTTCTTTGCAAATTTTATCGAGCTTTGCACTTAAGTTCTTCAAAATTTTCTGGGGTGTTACATGAAATCCTATGGACGGTCTATGAAATGCATAGGTGCATTCTGTATAAGAAGTATAGATGTACGGTATGAATAAACACTATGGACGGTCTATGAAACGCATAAGTGTATAATATGATATGTGAACACTAAGGACGGTCTAATGAGACACATTATTAATGCAGACAATAGGTGCCCCTTTTTGTTGTCCTTGTTTGTACAGGTTGTTTCAATTACATTATATTATGTGTTCCACGTATAGATCATATGGGCATTCTATTTTGAAAGAGAATTTTTAGCTATACATACTGGTGCTATTCGACAGTACTAACGTCCCTTTTGCCGGAGGCGCTGCATCTTTAATGGATGCAAGTGGTTTTGCAGCAGGTGGTATTGATCAGTGATAGCAGTACACTCCTTTCAGCTGATTTGGTGAGCCCCACTTCATTTCGGGGGTCATGTATCTTTTGTTTCTCATGTACTTTGTGGTTGAGGTATAGCCGGGTCCTTGTTGCGGCATTTCCATATTACTCTTCAGTTGTACTTAGAGGCTCCGTAGACAGGTTGTGGGTGGTATTTGATGTTGGGAATTGGATTAGAACTGTTGGTATTTGGCAACATGTTTTTCATTAAATCTATAAACTCGTACTATTTTGAAAATATTGAATGATGCTGTTAATGGGAATGAAATGGAAGCGGTTAATGAAATCTCTTCACTACTTGATTAACAGAGTACATCTCCTCTTTATTCATGAATGAATTTGGGTAGAATGAAATCTAACAGGCTTGCTCAGTCGGGTTCACTCGGTTGAGCACCGGTCGCGCTCCTCGGTTTTGGGGCGTGACAATATCTATCTCTTATTCATGTTAATGTTCATCTGTATTTTATTATTATGTCACGGTGCGCCTTTATTACATTATCTCATACGCATATACATGAGCAGGGAGTTGGATATTAAGGAAAATTGAGAATTTGGCACAAAGGATATTATGAGCAGATATTGATTATGGACTTCATTACTACTACTGGATGGGGTTGCACACCACACCAACACTTTAATATGGATCTATGCCTCCGGAGTCAGGTGATTACCCATGTTACTTTGGGCCCTGTGAGCACAGGCACCCAAATTGATGTTAGCTTAGACACTTGGTCAGTGTCCGATTTATAGTTGGTAATGTGAGGTGTTGAGTTAGATCATAAGTATGCATATACATTCTAGATTCATGTCGTAGCACTCATTTATATATATCATTCAGTTTTATCCTGATTTTGTAAGTAATTGAGATATGTGACTTTGTATTGTGGTTCTTTTGCCTGAAAAGCACGCCTAGATATCAGTTAATACTGTGCTTTAACCTTTGAATCCATTTGATGGTATCATGTCTTGTTTACTATTCTCTTCAATGCTTTCACTTGCTTATTGTACTGCTAGTGAGTGTCAGTGTTGACCCTTCATCACTACTTCTTCGAGGCTAGACATGATACTTACTAAGTACTGTAGTTTATTAGTCATACTACACTTCTTCACATTTGTGCAGATTCCGAGGCCAGTACGTACCAGTCATTCCTGTTCAGCTGCTTAGTGACTTGCACTTGAAGACTTCGTGGTGAGCTGTCTACTTGTTTAATCCGCAGCACATGGAGTCCCCATTTCTTGATTACCTATTTATGTCTTTGTTTCTTTCAGCCAGATAATGCTATATTGTTAGATAATGTAACACCCCAAAAATTTTTGAAGTATTTCAGTGTAAAGCCACGTAAATTTCGCAGGTGAATTCAAGGTTTCGTGGTGCTGGAGTAGGCTTACATGTTTGAGGATGGTATAAAATCTTCGCGGCGAGCTTGCGAGCCGTGGTTTGGACTTTTTGGGTTGAACAATGCACCGGAAAGTAAAGAAAAATATTTGGCAGAAAAGCCTATTTATGCGGTCCATTATGAGACCGCATAATCATTCTGCGGGCCGCATAATGGCCGCAGAAATGGGCAGGAGAAGGGCCAGTCTGGGGGCAATTATGCGGTCGGCTATGCGACCGTATAACTATTATGCGGTGCATTATGCGATCGCATAACATTTTATGCGGACCGCATAGTGACCGCATACACGGAAAACTTTTTAATCGTTTTGGTCTGTAATTATGAGACCGATATGCGGTCGCATATGCGACCGCAGAACCTGTTCCGGAGCTCCATTTTTGATTTTTAAAACTCGACCCTACTTCGTTAAATACACGCTTTGGGTCATTTTTGAGCAAAAATCTGATGTTTTAGAGAGAAGGGAGAGTGTTTTAGAGAGAGGAAAATCCTAGGCTAATTATTCATCAAGTCTTGCTCAAATCTTGGGAGATTAACAAGGAAAACCCACAAGTTCTTCATCTAAGAGGTAAGGTTCCATACTCTAGTTTTCAATTTCGAATTTGGGTAGAAGATGGTTGATTAGGAGTATGATTCATGGGTATGAGATTATTATTTATACATATATGTACCAATAAGAATTGTGGAAAGATTGTTGAACTGAAATAAGCAAGGATTGGGTTGTGGAGTGAAGGAAATCTTGTAGGAGAACCTTGTGGTTAAATTTTCACACATAGTGTCTGATAAAATGCTCAAATGAGCTGAGACCATGAATATCTTCCTAATTATGGTTCAATTTTGTTATGTCTCAAAATAGATCGGGATTGCTAAGAATTCCGGATCATTCTAGAGTTAAGGAAGCTCGATTGAGGTATGTTGGCTAATCTTTCTCTCTTGGAATTGAATTCCATAATGTTTCCATAAGTTTCAAAGTATGGGTTACGTATTAAAAGGTTATGGCTTTGAGTAGTGTTTCAATGAAAGATAGTATGCCAAATTGTGTGAGAAAATCTCAATATTCTTAAGACTCTTAATTGCTCTTATGTGTACCTAAAGTCTTGATTTGGAAATGTTTTATTGTTGATAATCTATAAAGATGGTTGGAAGTGAAATAAGTTAATTGGGGATATAGAGTGTGGCCAACGTGCCAAGAATTTAAGTTATGATTGTGTCTAGTAGTGCAAATGATTTGAGAAGATGCGATAAAGAATGTGAAATGAGCCTAGACTCAGTTGTTTAAAAATGACTTCGAAGATAGAATTATCTAAAAGCTTTTGTACTAAATTCATGCCCATTAGTGGCTGCTTTAACTAATGCTTTGATTTATAAATATATCCAGTGTGATTCGAGTTCTATATACTCATATGTTAAAATTGTACATTGTCATTTGTGGGGAAGAGTATTACAAGAGTAAATTGTGTATTGACTGTTTATGATTTTTCATGTATGTTTCCATTGTTGGTTGGTATGCCTCATTCTTTGGGAAGAAACCATTTGTGTTTGAAGTTTCCATTTCAAATGGATTTGAATTATATGATTTCTGAAATATCCTATATATTGATACTTGATGGTGATCTTTGAACTTGAAAGAGGTGAAAGTGTGGAATATGAAATACGGCCATCGTGCCAGGAATAAAGAATCTTGTGAATGGCCTAATGAGCCAAGGAAATATTATCGTTGTGAATGACTGGAATTACTAATGAGAATTCATACAATGTGAAAGATGTTGAGGCGAGTACAATTGTATTTATGATATTTCTGTTTGCAAATCAAATTAAAACTATTTTTGGGAGCATCATTAGCAATACCGAGGAAGGGTGGGTCATAAGGCCCACACCTGAAACTACACGTGCCGGTGTAGGGGTGGATTGAGATTATTCCTCTTATTTGGGATGAAATTGAAATCTTTGGAATTTGTGATATTATTCCCCTTAATTGGGATAAAACTAGAACCTTTGCGGATTGGAAAAGTTAACCCACACGGCATATGTGGGAAGGTGGCCTAGCTGATCGGGTGGAGATCAGACGCCATATTGCGTATATGGTGGTACTACTCTTGGTAACAACCTTCTTTCGCATCACATGTCAAACCACATTGTTCGTGGGGAGATGGCCTAGCCGATCGGGCGTGATCGGACTCCGTGCTAACAAAGACGGTGGTATATCGGTGCTAATGATCTCTCAACCAAAATTATATATGAAATTCGTATTTTGAAAATTATTATGTTTTAAATAGATGTTTGGATATTGTTGATTGTGACTTGCTGTTTCTATGTGTTGCCTTTTCTTATATGGGCATTCTATTTTGAAAGAGGATTTTTAGCTATACATACTAGTGCTATTCGACAGTACTAATGTCCCTTTTGCCGGGGGCGCTGCATCTTTAATGGATGGAGGTGGTTCTTCAGCAGGCGGCATTGATCGGTGATAGCAGTGCACTCTTTTAAGCTAATTTGGTGAGCCCCACTTCATTTCGGGGTCATGTATTTTTTGTTTCTCATGTACAGTGTTTTGAGGTATAGCCGGGGCCTTGTTGCCGGTATTTCTATATTACTCTTCTATTGTACTTAGAGGCTCCGTAGACAGGTTGTGGGTTATGATTGATGTTGGAAATTGAACTAGAAATGTTGGTACTTGGAAATTATATTTTTCATTAATTCTATAAACTCGTAATGTTTTGAAAATTATGAATGAAGCTACTAATGGGAATGAAAAGGAAGTTGTTAATAAAATCTTTTCAGTGATTGATTAATGGAGTACATCTCTCCTTTATTCATGGATGAGTTTGGGTAGAAGTAAGTCTAATAGGTTTACTCGGCCGGGTTCTCTCGGTTGAGCGCCGGTCACGCTCCCTGAGTTTGGGGCGTGACAGATATAGTCTACTCTTTTATTAGATGTTCGTGACAGTTGTGACACCGAATTTTGGACTTTGCTAGACAATTGCGGTCATGTTTAGACCATGTCTCAAATATTTGTATCTATATGTTGGTTTTGAGACTATTTTTGCTTTTATGTTTTATCATCACTCTGTTAATAATTTAATAAATCTAGTTTCTATATTATTATTGGGTGTTGGTTTGCCTAACAAATAAGTTAGGCGCCATGGAATTTTTGGGTCGTAACACCTAATCTCTTAAAACTACAATGTGCTCGCACATTCGAAAGAGGTGAACTGCTACATAGGATAGAGACTTGCATTCTGTCCATTTTAATAATTCCTCTCACCTCATTAGGGAGGTTATTTTCACTCAAGAAAATTTCTTTTTCAGTGAGCAACGAACTTATTACAATAATTTTTACTGTCAATAACTTGGTAGAAATTGTGTTCGTGCCAATCAGAATATACTCAAGCTAGAAAAAAAGGTCATCAAATAAAAGGTAAAAAATGGCTTGTCAATTTGATAGAATGAACTAATGTGGAGCAAGCATGAGCTGTCTATATATACGGGTTATTCAGCGAAGCATTTTTTTGACAGCGCGAAGCATATTTTCGGCTCTCGAATCTATTGTTTTTTTAGTTTAAAGGGTTCAATTAAAAATAAACTAGAAAAACCTTGCGGGCTTTCGCACATGGTCAGATCGCTATTTGACCATGTAGTAGTAGAATTTATGGGCGAACGATCACATGTGCGTATCTAGCTTAAGAGATATGGGTTCACATGAACTCATGCTCCTCTTTCTAAATCATGTATAACAATGTTATAACTCTTTAAATTTACTTAGATATATGTGTTTGCACCAAGCTTAAAAATTCCTATGGTACAATAATTATTGGGTGAATCTCTACAAGTAAAATTGGTGGTTCAAATCCCACACCGAACGGTCTTGTTTTCAACACGAATTTTGTGTGTGAAAATCACTAAAAATTAAAAAGAAAATAATTTTAGACCTATATTTTAAAAAGTGTAATAGGTTCACGCTAAAAACCTAAAGTTTAGCCCGTCAAATATAAATTCTGAATTCACTTCTTTAAAATAGTACACTCATCATCTTGAAATCCCGGTCTCAGGACTGATCAGTTACCTACTACTTAAAGTACTGATATTAAAGAGACAAACTTACCTTATAATTTGATTTTCCAAGTATAAAATTTCCTCTATAAATGTCGAACAACCGCATACAAAATGATGAAACAAAAAGAGTACGGTAATATCTCATGAATTTAACTTTTATGTACTAAAAATATTTGTACAACTAAATCACTTAAATGTAATTAGAGATAATTCTTTTTAATAGCATTAATTTGCTACCTAGAATATATGATAAGTAACCTATTATAATTATTAAATTACATTAATGGTATAAGAAATTAATTACACTATCAATATATATAACTTAATAAATCCTATGTTTAGGAAAGGAATATGCTCTTGCTCCCGCCAAGTTGATAGAGTGAGAAGCCTATAATTCCTGATTTTAAGGAGTTCAATTACAAATAAAATAGAGAAACCATGCGACCTGGTTTTGACTACGTAGTCGAATTTTTAGGGGTGTGATCAGTTACATAGTACTTGAAGCTACCACAAAGTACTAATTTTAAAGAGACACACTTACCTTAATAATTTGATTATTAGTCCAACTATAAAACCTTTCCTATTTAAAAGTGTTTACCTTTCTTCTGAATATTCTCTTAGAACATACGTAAATTAATTATATATACAACCAAATACCTAAAGAAGTCTCTCTCCTCCTCCGTCTCTTTCTTTCTCCTCTCTCCATTAATTATAGTAATTCTTTCATGCATGATGAATTTTTCAGGAAGAAGGTTCTACCGTCCGAGAACACCCGATCACGATGATACAACCACTTTACGTAGAAAATACAGCAATAACTTTTACTATTATGACAACAACAATAACTGGGAAGAAGAGTATGTGATGAAGCTATTTATCAGAAAAACTTCAAATATTTATCTACACAATAGCACTTTCCCATATTATTCGGACGGCATTTACGGGACTTATCGCGTGATAGTGAGCGACGAGAGTGGGAGCGAATTCACCACAACCAGAAGAAGGGGAACGCCAGTGCCAGCATGGAATGAGGTTCTTGAGATATCTTTCAGTAACTTACCAATTGGTCAGAAATTGAAATTGATGGTGGTTCGTCAAAGTTACTACAAAAATCCAAGAACTGGTGAGGTTAAAATCTACTATGACGATCCAGGAACTTCTACTGGAGAGGTTGTGGTTGGAAGGGCTACAATTTTAGTGCCTCGGATCGTACAGCGCGAGGAAGATCAAGACATTGAACTTGTGAAACTTGTTGGGCTTGAGATGAGGGTGGCAGCAATTATTAGTTTGAAAACGTTGCTCATTAAAGTGAGGAGAAGAAGATCTTATATAATAGAGTAGGAAATTTTTCTCATCTTGATTAGTGTTAGCGTTTTCAGTAGAGCGTTGTCGATTTTTTACGTTGATCTTGTTGCGTGCATTAGTGATTTTATCTCATAACAGTTGGGCTTTTTTCGTGTTTTTTCTTTGATATATTAGTTATAATAGTGTGTTTCGGTCCCATTGTCTTCCATATGCGGCGATAGGTTTGAGCTTTGAATTTAAGTTGCATACGCGCATAATATAAAGATTCTTTTTACTTTATTGAGGCCAAGCTAATTTATTATTATAATAAAACCCTTTCCAGGAACTACTTCACTTTGTTAGGGTCAAACTCACAACCTTAAAATCACTTAATCAACCCTTTCTTGTCCATGGCAAAATTAGTTACTCCTATAAATTTTCAAAAAGTGAAATTGGTAAGGGCAATTAATATAGAAATTTACTCATAGTTACAATCATAGAAATTTATTTGTAATTACAATATAAAAATAATTATATTTTCAAATTCGTACTCAATTAATCATGCATAATCAGTTCAAAGAGTCGACCCACCGCTCACCTTGACCTTCGTTGAAACAACGTGAATTCCCCTCAATCAATCTATTGTCACTTCTTCATAAATAAATAAAAAATAAAAAAAATCAATTCAAAGAACCTGAACCCCCTCACTTCCCATCTCAATCAAGATGTATTTTAATCTCTAATCATCGATTTAGTACTAATATATGCTTGGATTTACTAAAGTTATGAATTCTAGGATTGATGAGTTTAGGTTTTATGCATCGATAGTGTAAAGTTCTTTACATAATCATATTGCTAACCTGGAATAAATGGTACTGCCTCCATATAAAAAAATAAAGCTATTACTATTTGGGGAGTCAAATAAATTATTTTATCATATTTTTTGCAAATAATTTTTAATTATTTTAATTTGTTAACTATTGTGACTATATCACTTTTATGTAATTTTTAAATATGTAAATTCTATTTTAAAAAACTTAAAGTATCTATGTCCGAATTCATATCGAAAATTAGTAAATTTGACCATTATACTCGAAAAAGTTTCAAACAAATTGAAATGAAGGGAGTAGCAAGTAACATATTATAATTGGTTAAATAAATTACAGCTCCTTATGGTAACTTAATAGCTCCTTGAGATTGATATGGGATCTCAATTAAACTCTTTCTTACTAAGTATTAAGGAGGCTCAGAAGAATATTTGCACATTGGAAATGCTTAACTCATTCTTCTTTTTTATTTCTTATTGAAGAGTAGAATCAGAAGAAAATGAGGATATATAACGATCCGATCAGTTGTTTTGAGTTTTAGCATTCTATTTGGCGATTTGAGACTTTGAGTAATTTCATATGATGCATTATAATTTGCGTGTCTGGTTGGTTTTGATGTTCGAGAGTTTCAGGATTGATTTAGAAGAGTAATTTTCATTATGGAAGCTTAAAGTTGGAAGAGTTAATCAAGGTTTGACTTTTGAGTAAACGACCTCGGAATCTGGATTAGATGATTTCAATAGGTTCGTTATGGTGCTTTTGGATTTCGGCATGTGTTCGAATTTGAAATAGATATTCCTAGAAGGCTTTGGCTCTATTTGACAGAAGTTGGCAATTTGAAGAATTTAAGAGTTCATAGGTTTGACCGGGAGGTGACTGCGGTGTAAGCTGACTCTTATTTTGGTTTTGAGACCTTAGATTGGCTCACTTAGTTGATTGAATCTTGTGTGAAAAGTTTGGTTGTGATTCGAAATATCGAAGTGTGATTCAGGTGCATTTAGCAAAGTTAGAATGTTTTAAACTTAAAGGGAATGATTTGATCTTCCATTCTTGATTTTGATGTTATATGTGGTGCTTCGAGCGTTTGGATAAGTTTGGATAATGTATTTGTACTTGTTGATATGATTGGACGGGGTCTCGAAGGGCTCTAGTATGTTTTGGGTCACTGGCTGAGAGACTAGTTAAGTTAAGGATTTAGAGTTAACCACGGTCAACACCGAGTCAAAACTACCCTTTTTCGGTGTTTTGAGTGCGCGAACAAGTTCGTTGCGTATTTTATGATTGAAATGCATATATGGTTTGTGTTCGGGAGGTTCCAGATAAATTTTAGGTGCTAAAACTAAGATTTGCAACTGCTGAATAATCTAGTGTGACAATTTCGAAAATACCACTTATATCCCTAAGTTCGTTCATAAATTTAAGACTTCCTTTAAATCTTCAAAATATCATATCTCTCTCATTTAAAGACCGAATTGAGTGTTTCAAAAGGATATCTTGGATGAAATCTCGCAAGGAAATTATCAAAGGTGAGTTTAGAATTATCTAGCATCTGATTTGAGTTGGGACACTACTGCATTCTTTTACTTGTTTCGGAATTTAGTCACTTTTTCTCACAAAGTTTTGGAGATCAGGAAGATGAAATTTTTGAGGAGATTTTCAGTACCACTTTGTGGGTAAGTAATTTCTATTTGGACTTGATTATATATCTTAATTTTCCATGGACTTATACACTGAGAACATGAAATTTTAAAGAAAACTTTGGATTTTGTCCACACTTTAAGAGAGTATATTTTGAGGATTTACTATAAAAAAACTGGAATTAACTACGAATATCGTCGCTAATCTGTCGCTAAAATGCTCGTAGCTAGCAGAATTTTTTGATAATCTGTTGCTAATCCGTCGCTATATGAGATTAGCGACGGATTTTTCTGTTTAGCTACAGAATTTGTCCGTCGCTAAAACCTGATTTTTAGTAGTGATTTGACCACGGATTTGGACCCAGATTTATAAATTAAGTATATATTTGAACTCAGCAGGTTATGGGTCATCAAGATTTGATATTAGTTTTGAATTACGAGTACACTGGTCGGGGTTAACCTTTGTTGACTTTTTGGATTGGGATCTTCCTATAGCATTATTTGACTTTTGATTGATGAATGGCTTCGATTTGCATAATTGGAGGGCTAGAACAAGATTTTACACAATTTAGGATTGAAGGCTGGCCTAGATGAGGTAAGTATCTTCCCTAATCTTATTGTGAGGGAATAACCCTTAGGATATGATAACGACTACGTCGGGAATCAAAACTAGAGTATAAATTTGAAAAGTAAATGCGGAAGCAATACCAATAAGGAATTGAACAACTAGAACTAAAGGGCAGAAAATAAAGGATATGGGAAAATTCAAGGAAAGAATTCCAAGAACTTCCAAGAATGCAAGTTCTATAGCCTTGACAAGATCAAAGCAACAACGTCTTGATTTATTGAAGAAATCAAACGCCTTTACTTAAAAGCAAATCAAAATAATAGATTCAGATCTTGACCGCTTTACGAGTAACTTGAGATAACAATTAATAACTAGTATTAATCGCCTTCTAAGAATACCATAAAGGAATCAAAGATATCACAATAGAGAAGTAATCTTACTATCTTGAACTATGAACTAGTAAAGGTTGAAAGATAAATCTCAAAGCACAAGTAACAAAGGTTCAAAAGAACTCTCAAAGTATGATATACTTAATCAATAATGAAGTGTCTCAATGAATGAGAAGAACTCCTTATTTATAGGAGTACTAAGGCACAAAAAGTCCTTAAAATTAGGTAGGGTGGTTGCTAAGGCATAAAAAGTCATTACAATTAGGTAGGGTGGTTGCTAAGGAGTAAGAAAAGTCATTACAATTAGGTGGGGGGGCGGCCAAATCCCTTTGGGGCAGATTTGGACCTTAAAATTACTAGTTTGGGCCATTGGTTTGAACTCCAATTGGGCTCCTTTTGAAACACCCTATTTTGGACCTCTTTTAAGCTCATTTTGAGCCCACTTGGTGGACTTCAAGGACTGATTTGGTAGCCCAATCTTCCTCCTCTTGGACTTCAATTTGGATCACCAAATAATGGTAAAAGTTGGATAATTCATCTACTTTGGGCTTGAGATCTTCCTCTACAATTAAAAGCCTATTTATTTGCCATTGAAGTCCTGCAACCTTAGTCTGCATCTCTTTTGCTTGAGATCTTGTAAATGGCCATGGAGCTTCCAAAACTCTATTCTTGTCCTTGATGTTATCATTCCCCTCTTCTTGAAAAGAATTCGTCTCCGAATTCGATCCTACATCAAACAAAGGCAAGTCAGCAACATTGAATGTAGCACTTACTTGGAAATCACTAGGAAGGTCCAGCTTGTAAGCATTGTTTCCAATCCTTTCAAGGACTTGAAATGGGCCATCTCCTCTAGGATGTAACTTTGACTTCCTTTTGGAGGAAAATCTCTCCTTCCTAAAGTGAACCCAAACTAAATCTCCAGGTTTAAAAATAACTTGTTTTCGACCCTTATTCTTTCTCAAGGTAGTTTGCTCATTTTTCTTCTCAATTGCATGCCTTGTTTGTTCATGAATTTTTTTTATCATCTCAACCTTTGTCCTACCATCAAGATTAATAATATCATTAGTAGGTAATGGTAATAAATCAAGGGGAGTGAAGGGATTAAAACCATAAACAACCTCAAAAAGAGACATACCTGTAGAAGAATGGATTGTTCTATTGTAAGAAAATTCAATCATAGGTAAGTGAGCTTCCCAAGAAGTTAATTTACCTTCCAAAACAGCCCTCAACATGTTTCCTAAGGTTATATTAACTACTTCAGTTTGTCCATCAACTTGTGGGTGACAAGAAGTAGAAAACAACAATTTAATGCCTAACTTCCCCCAAAATACACGCCAAAAGTGGCTCAAAAACTTAGCATACCTATCACTAACAATAGTTCTAGGTATACCATGCAATTTGAAAACTTCTTTTACAAAAAGATCAGCAACATGTGAAGCATCATTAATCTTTAAACAAGGAATAAAACGAGCCATTTTGGAGATCCTATCTACCACAACATATATACTATCCTTACCATACCTTGTTCTAGGTAAACCTAACACAAAATCCATAGAAATATCAATCCAAGGTGAAGTAGGAACAGGTAATGGCATGTAAAGACCATGTGGTATCACTTTAGATTTAGCTTGTTTATATTCCAAACATTGTGCACACATTCTTTCAACATCTTTTCTCATTCCAGGCCACAATAAATTTTCAACAAGTAAGTCTAGTGTCTTTGGGACTCCAAAGTGACCCATAAGCCCTCCACAATGTGCTTCCCTTACAAATACTTCACGTAAAGAGCAATTAGGGATACACAACTTATTTTTCTTAAAGAGAAACCCATCTTGGAGGTTAAATCTCTCAAAAGGACCTAACTTACTGTCACGCCCCAAAAACCGAGGAGCGCGACCGGCGCTCAACCGAGTGAACCCGACCGAGCAAGCCTATTAGATTCCTTCTACCCAAACTCATTCATGAATAAAGAGAATATATGTTTTCCTTAATTAAATAATAAAGTGTCTGCAATTACCAATTTCTTACCGATAGTTTCATCATTTTTAAAGTCTCAAATGGATAAGTAATACAACCACAACATAACATAGTTTGTCTTTTCCCAACACCAATACATAACCCAGACTATGTCTACGGAGCCTCTATAGATAAAGAAGAGTACAATGACAATGCCGGCAACAAGGCCCCGGCTATACATCAAACAGGATACACAAGTACAAAAGATTCATGACCCCGAAATAAAGTGGGGCTCACCAAGTCAGCTGGAAAAAAGGTACACTGCTATCGCTGATCAATATCTCCTGCTGTGGAACCACCTGCATCCATTGAAAGATGCAGCGCCCCCGGCAAAAGGGACGTTAGTACCGTCGAATAGTACTAGTATGTATAACTAAACACCCTCTCAATAGAATGACAATTAATACAAACAAGATTATCATAATATCAATGAAAGCTTTAATCAACATCAAACCTCAATTTAGGATCAAGACAATGTTCAAATTAATTTCCATATCTCACATTGGGAGATTTTTAGTATCGATATACCATTGTCCGCAATGCCAGTATTCACAATACCAATGCCATCGTACTTTAAGCACGGAGTCAGATCACGACCCGATAGGCTAGGCCATCCATTAGGGACATCAACCACAATTACACTCAATATCAATGCCACCATTTTTAACACGGAGTCCGATCACGACCCGATCGGCTAGGCCATCTCATTAGAGACATCAACCACAATTACTATCATTACCAATTTCCAACACAATCACCACCATGTGTGCGGCATGGTGTCTGATCACGACCCGATCGGCTAGGCCATCTTATTTGAGACATCAACCTTTTTATATCAATCATCGCATTTCATAATACTTTCACATTTTTTCATTTCATTGACACTAGTGGCCATAATTAAAAGATCATTCTTGGCACGGTGACCATATTTAGTATTTCATGCTCACATTATCAATTTCAAATATCATCCTCATCATCAACAATAAACACAATTTAAATCAAAGTGTGTAGTACACATGTGAGCAATTTAGAGTCTAACGCACATAGAGATACTTCACAAAATTTGGCATAATAGCATTCATTTGAACTTGACTTAAAGTCGAAACATTATTAATGCACAACCCATATTTTAACACATCCTCAATTGGTAACATAACATGAATAGAGCATTTGGGATGCTTGTTGAACATATATCTTTCCACCAAATTTTACTCGGAATAGCCAATTTCATAATGAATCACTCGGGACTTACATAATTTACATGAATATCGTGGGATTCAATTCTAAGAGAAGTGTTTAGCCATCACTTGAGCTTCCTTAAACTCTAAAACATTTCGGAATTCTTAGCAACTTCAATCTATTGTAGAAATATAACAAATCGAATCAAAATTTGGAAGATGATCATGGTTCTAGCTCACTTGAGCATTTTATCAAACACTAGGTGTGCATAAGGTTTCAATGTCCTTTTTATGAAGGATTCCATCATCCCACAACCCAATATTTACAATTTTTAGCTCAACAATCTTCCTACACCCTTTGATATCACATGCATATAAAATAATCAACTCTCATGCCCAAAAATTATCTTGCTAATTACCCATTTTCAGATGATTTCAAAATTAGGGTTTAAGGTATAGAATCTTACCTCTAGGATGAAGACCTAGTGAGCTTCCCTTCTAAATCTTCCAAAACTTGAGCAAGAATTGAAGAAAATTATTGAAGAACACCTTTTCACTCTAGGGCACTCTCTCTCACTCTAAAATATGAGATTATGGCTCAAAAATGGCCCAAAGAGTGTATTTAACGAAATAGGGCCGGGTTTTAAAAACCTAAAATGGAGCTCCGGAACAGTTCTGCGGTCGCATATGCGACCGCATATCGGTCGCATAATTGCTGATAAAATGATCAAAAAAGCTGTCTGTGTATGCGGTCACTATGCGGTCCGCATAACTGTTATGCGATTGCATAATGCACCGCATAACAGTTATGCGATCGCATTGTTGACCGCATAGCTGCTTCCAGAATAGCCCATACCTGCTCACTTCTGCGGCCATTATGCGGCCCGTAGAGTGATTATGCGGTCGCATAATGGACCGCATAAATGCACATTTCCGACAAAAAATTTCCTTTACTTTCCCATGCATTGTTCTGCAATCCTCAAACACGTAAGCCTAGTCCGGCAACATGAAATATTATTTTCTTTGCATATTTTACCGGACTTTACACTTAAGTACTCCGAAAGTTTCTGGGGTGTTACATTTTGCCCCACTTAGGATCATTCATCCTTGAATGAGGGTAAAAATCTGTCATTAGCATCTTATGTAACTCAGTTTGTTTCATACCACTTTCGAGCAGCCCCAAATTTGACTAACTCCCAAAATCTCCAAACATTTCGCCAGAGTTTCCCTTGTAACTAGGCCTATCCACCTGTCAGAGTGCCCCAGAAACATATTCTAACAGCACATACATAATCCAACGACGTAACATAATACAAAATAACACCAACTGTGGTCTCACAAGCAATATATTTCCAGAAAGGAACACCCTTAACGCCAATTGTACAAATGATACAAAATTCATAGAAAGCAACTATTAGAATATTTCTCATAGATCACAACTTTATAAATACATGGCTAATCAAACAAATAAGGATACTTTTCCTTCATTTCTTCCTCGGCTTCCCAAGTAGCCTCTTCAACCTGTTGGTTTTGCCATAACACTTTCACGGAGGCAATTTCTTTATTTCTCAATTTTTGGACTTGCCGATCAATAATAGAAATCGGAATATCTTCGTAAGTCAATTTTTCATTTACCTCAATGGTCTCAACCGAAACAATGAGTGTCGGATCTCCAACTACTTTCTTCAACATAGACACATGAAACACCGGGTGTACTAATGACATCTCAGGTGGTAGCTCAACCTTGTACGCCACCCCACCGATCCTCTGAATGATTTTGTACGGTCCGACATACCTCAGACTCATTTTGCCTTTCTTACCAAATCGCATTACCCCTTTCATGAGGGAAACTCTCAAGAATACCCAATCATCTTCTTTGAACTCCAAATCCCTACGACGAACATCCGAATAGGATTTCTGACGACTCTGAGCAGTCTTCAACCGCTCCTTAATGATTTTAACCTTTTTCCATGGCCTGATGTACGAGGTATGGCCCTATCAACTCTGCTTCCCCAATTTTGAACCACCCAATGGGAGATCTACATCTCTTACCATATAAAGCCTCGAACGGTGCCATTTGAATGCTAGTATGATAGCTATTGTTGTAGGCAAATTCTATGAGTGGTAAATGATCATCCCAACTACCTTTGAAGTCTATAACACAAGCACGCAACATATCCTCAAGAGTCTAAATAGTCCGCTCTGCATGCCCATCAGTCTGTGGGTGAAAGGCTGTACTAAGATTCACCTGGGTACACAAACCTTGCTGAAATTTCTTCCAAAAATTAGTAGTGAGTTGTGCCCCCCGATCAGAAATGATGGAAACTGGGGTGCCATGCAACCTGACTATTTCTTTGATATACAGCTGAGCATACTGCTCCACTGTGTCGGTATACTTAACCGGAAAAAAGTGTGATGACTTCGTGAGCCGATCCACAATCACCCAAATTGAGTCAAACTTGCGCGAAGTGCGCGGTAATCCTACCACAAAGTCCATATTAATCATTTTCCACTTCCATATTGGAATTTCTATGTTTTGTGCCAACCCACCGGGGTTTTGGTGTTCGGCCTTCACTTGCTAACAATTCGGACATCTTGCCACAACGTCCGCCACATTCCTCTTTATATCATTCTACCAATAGACTTCCTTAAGATCATGATACATTTTTGTAGAACGTGGATGCACGGAATACCTAGAAGTGTGAGCTTCAGTCATAATTCTTTCCCGGAGACCATCCACATTTGGAACACAGAGTCGCCCTTGGTACCTTAGTGCACCATCGTTCATGCTAAGAGAAAAGGCCATGGTCTTATGTTTATGAATCCCCTCTTTTAATTTCGCCAACAATGGATCGTTATATTGCTTCTCTTTGACTTCCACAACAAGCGATGATTCGGCCCTATTTTGCACAATTACCCCACCTTCACTAGAGTCCGCAAGATGAACTCCCAAACTAGCCAATCGGTGAACTTCTTTGGCTAATGGCCTTCGATATGCCTCCAAGTGTGCTAAGCTACCCATAGATTTCCGGCTAAGAGCATCCGCCACAATATTAGCCTTCCCCGGATGGTATAAAATATCAATGTCATAATCCTTGAGTAATTCACGCCATCTTCTCTACCTCAGATTCAATTCCTTCTATTTGAAAGTATATTGAAGGCTCATATGGTCCGTGAATATATCCACATGGACCCCATATAAATAATGACGCCAAATTTTAAATGTAAATACCACCGCCGCAAGTTCTAAATCATGTGTTGGATAGTTTTGTTCATGATTCTTTAGTTGCCTAGAAGCATAAGCTATCACCTTCCCATGTTGCATTAATACACATCCAAGCCCGATTCTTGAAGCATCACAATATACCACAAATCCATATATACCCTCTGGTAGAGTCAACACTGGTGCCATAGTCAATCTTGCTTTCAATTCCCGAAAACTCTTTTCACAAGCTTCCGACCATTGGAACTTAATTGCCTTCTGCGTCAATTTAGTCAATGGAGAGGCAAGAGTAGAAAACCCCTCCACAAACTTTCTGTAATATCCAGCTAAGCCTAAGAAACTGCGAATCTCTGTTGTAGTTGTAGGCCTCGACCAATTCTTTACAGCTGAAATTTTCCGAGGATCAACCTTAATTCCCTCACTAGAAACTACATTACCCAAGAATATGACTGATTCAAGCCAAAATTCACACTTTGAAAACTTTGCATATAACTGGTGTTGATGTAGGGTTTGCAGAACTACCCTGAGATGGTCAGCATGGTCCTTCTGACTTCATGAATATACAAGAATATCGTCAATGAACACTATCACAAAGGAGTCGAGGAATGACTTAAAACGCGATTCACAAGATCCATGAAGGATGCTGGAGTATTTGTTAGCCCAAAAGACATTACTAGAAACTCAAAATACCCATACCGGTTTCTAAAAGCTATTTTCGGAATATCCCACTCCCTGATCGTCAATTGGTGATACCCGGATCGTAAATCAATTTTGGAGAAGTACCTGGCACCTTGCAATTGATCAAACAAGTCATCTATCCTTGGCAGTGGGTACTTATTTTTGATTGTTACCTTATTAAGTTGCCGATAGTCAATACACATTCTCAGTGACCCTTCTTTCTTTCTTACAAAAAGGACCAATGCGCCCTAAGGCGACACACTTGGTCGGATAAAACCCTTTTCTAACAAATCTATCAATTGTTCCTTTAGCTCGTTCAGTTCTGCCGGTGCCATTCTGTAGGGTGGAATAGATATAGGATGCATGTCTAGCATCACATCAATCCCAAAATCAATCTCTTTGTCTGGTGGGATCCCAGGGAGTTCATCTGGAAAGACTCCCAAAAATTCATTCACAACAGGCACAGACTAAAGTGTAGGTGCCTCAGCATCGCTGTCCGTAACCCGGACCAAATGGTAAATACATCCCTTGTTGATCATTTTCGTGGCCTTTAGGTAAGAAATAAACCTACCCTTCGGCACTACATCATCACCCCTCCACTCAATAACTGGCTCATTTGGAAATTTGAACCTAACAGTTCTGGTTCGGCAATAAAGCTTGGCAAAACAAGAATAAAGCCAATCCATCCCCATTATCACATCAAAATCGACCATTCTTAATTCAATAAGATCGGCCACGGTGTCCCGACTGCACAATGCGACAACACGAGCTATAAACCCGCGCGGCCAAAATAGACTCACCAACTGGAGTAGATACAGAGAATGGCTCATAAAGATGTTCTGGTTCTATCCCAAATTCCATAGCAACAGAAGGTGTGACATATGACAAAGTGGAACCGGGATCAATAAGAGCATATACATTATGAGATTGGACAGTCAATATACCTGTAACAACATCTGGAGAATCTTCTGAATTCTGGCGACCCCTCATAGCATAGAAACGGCCGAATCATCCTCAATTCTGTGCTCTACCCCTAGTTGCACCACGCCCTGCAGGTGTTGGAGTGCCTTCAAGCTGGAGGAGGTGCTGTGGATGTAGTAGCTACAGAACTGGCTGGCTGTTCCATGCCCCTGCCCACACCCTGGCGGGACGAACGACAATCCCTCTGAATGTGACCCCTCAATCCGCATCCGTACCATATGGGTAAGTCCATGTAGCATATTCCTAGGTGCATCTTTCCATACCTAGGGCATGTGGGGCTTCCTCTGCTGTTGGAATCTACCACCATGACGACCCTGCTGATTGGATCCCCTGTTGCCCTGACTGGGCCTGAAACGGCTCCACTGTTGCTGCTGACTAGGCCCTGATGGTGGTGCACTAGCCGAAGACTGAGTGAAGGACTGTGATAGCCCTGACAACCCTCTTCTGAATGTTGACTTGCCACCACCTGAAGAACCACCAAACTTGCCCGTAGACCGGGCCTTATTATTACCGTCTTGCTCCATTCTGTTCCTTAATTTGTGAGTCTCTGTGGCTTGAGCGAAGGCCATCATCTTTCCATAGTTCATATCAGAATTCAAGGCTGCTGTAGCGGTCTCATTAATTACCAAGGGACTAAGGCCCTGCACAAATAGGCGAACTCTAGCCTCCATAGTGGGCAGCATATAAATAGCATATTTAGACAGGTACGCAAATCTCATATGGTAATCCCACATACTCAAGCTACCTTGCCTCAAGTTCTCAAACTCAGCAGCACGGGTTGCCTTAGTCTCGATAGGCAAGAAATGATCAATAAAGGCATCGACAAACTCACTCCACCTCGCCGGAGAGCTCCCTTCTTCACGGGAATCCTCCCATAGTTCAAACCAAGAATATGCCACCTCTTTTAGGCGGTAGGAGGCCAATTCCACTGCCTCTGTTTCAGTAGCATGCATAACTCTGAGAGTCTTGTGCATCTCATCAATGAAATCCTGTGGATCTTCCTCTGGGTTATTACCCGTGAACACTGGAGGATCCAACTAGAGAAACCTATTCACCCTGGAACTAGTAGAATCCCCTGGCTGACTGGAAGAAGTGAGTGCAACATTTGACCTCTGGGTCTGGGAAACCACTATTTGAGCCAACATATGTATGGCTCCCCTAAGATCAATATCAGAAACACCAGAATCGGAAGCTGGAACTAGAGATGGAACTGGTATATCAGTTGGAGGGACTGTTACACCTTCAGTAGGTGTAGGAACATGTGCGGTCTGATTAGTTGTAGTAGAGTCAGGCAGTGTAGTAACTGGAGGAATATTCTCACTCCTCGGGTGCTCACCCGCATCATCAATTATACGATCAACTGTCACTCCTGGGGTAACATTGGCTCTTTGGCCAGTTCTTGCCTTCTTCTAAGGTGCCATGTACTGAAAATTAGAGCAACTTAGGAGTTAAAGGAGGAACAATCTTATAACAAGCTTTAGTGCACGGTCAAGAACATGAAAGAAGGGTATTATTCCTAAATGCCCATGTAGCATCCCAATTATCGATGTGGTCGACATCACACTGATAATAAGGACTCTACTAGACACGGCTCTGAGACATCCTAGGACACTTTAAAACCTTAGGCTCTGATACCAAGTTTGTCACGCCCAAACAACCGAGGAGCGCGACCGGCGCTCAACTGAGTGAACCCGACCGAGCAAGCTTATTAGATTCTTTCTACCCAAACTCATTCATGAATAAAGAGAATATATGTTTTCCTTAAGTAAACAATAAAGTGGTCATGTCTGCAATTACCAATTTCTTACCAATAGTTTCATCATTTTTAAAGTCTCAAATGGACAAGTAATATAACCACAACATAACATAGTTTGTCTTTCCCCAACACCAATACACAACCCACACTATGTCTACAGAGCCTCTATAGATAAAGAAAAGTACAATGATAATGTCGGCAACAAGGCCCCAGCTATACCTCAAACAGGATACACAAGTACAAAAGATTCATGACCCCGGAATAAAGTGGGGCTCACCAAGTCAGCTGGGAAGAAGGTGCACTGCTATCGCTGATCAATATCTCCTGCTGTGGAACCACTTGCATCCATTGAAAGATGCAGTGCCCCCGGCAAAAGGGACGTTAGTACCGTCGAATAGTACTGGTATGTATAACTAAACACCCTCTCAATAGAATGACAATTAATACAAACAAGATTATCATAATATCAATGAAAGCCTTAATCAATATCAAACCTCAATTTAGGATCAAGACAATGTTCAAATTAATTTCCATATCTCACATTGGGAGATTTTTAGTATCGATATACCATTGTCCGCAATACCAGTGTTCACAATACCAATGCCACCGTACTTTAAGCACGGAGTCCGATCACGACCCGATCGGCTAGGCCATCCATTAGGGACATCAACCACAATTACTCTCAATATTAATACCACCGTTTTGAACATGGAGTCCCATCATGACTCGATCGGCGAGGCCATCTCATTAGAGACATCAACCACAATTACTATCATTACCAATTTCCAACACAATCACCACCATGTGTGCGGCATGGTGTCCGATCACGACCCGATCGGCTAGGTCGTCTTATTTGAGACATCAACCAATTTCATAATGAATCACTCGGGACTTACATAATTTACATGAATATCGTGTGATTCAATGCTAAGAGAAGGGTTTAGCCAACATACCTCACTTGAGCTTCCTTAAACTCTAAAACGTTTCGGAATTCTTAGCAACTTCAATCTATTGTAGAAATATAACAAATCGAATCAAAATTTGGAAGATGATCATGGTTCTAGCTCACTTGAGCATTTTATCAAACACTAGGTGTGCATAAGGTTTCAATGTCCTTTTTATGAAGGATTCCATCATCCCACAACCCAATCTTTACCATTTTTAGCTCAACAATCTTCCTACACCCTTTGATATCACATGCATGTAAAATAATCAACTCTCATGCCCAAAAATTATCTTGCTAATTACCCATTTTCAGATGATTTCAAAATTAGGGTTTAAGGTGTAGAATCTTACCTCTAGGATGAAGACCTAGTGAGCTTCCCTTCTAAATCTTCCAAAACTTGAGCAAGAATTGAAGAAAATTATTGAAGAACACCTTCTCACTCTAGGACACTCTCTCACTCTAAAATATCAGATTATGGCTCAAAAATGGCCCAAAGAGTATATTTAACGAATTAGGGCCGGGTTTTAAAAACCCAAAAATGGAGCTCCGGAACAGTTCTGCGGTCGCATATGCGACCGCATATCGGTCGCATAATTGCTAATAAAATGATCAAAAAAGCTGTCTGTGTATGCGGTCACTATGCTGTCCGCATAACTTTTATGCGATCGCATAATGCACCGCATAACAGTTATGCGATCGCATAGTTGACCGCATAGCTGCTACAAGAATAGCCCACACCTGCTCACTTCTGCGGCCATTATGCGGCCCGTAGAGTGATTATGCGGTCGCATAATGGACCGCATAAATGCACATTTCCGACAAAAAATTTCCTTTACTTTCCCATGCATTGTTCTACAATCCTCAAACACGTAAGCCTAGTCCAGCACCATGAAACATTATTTTCTTTGCATATTTTACTAGGCTTTACACTTAAGTACTTTGAAATTTTCTGGGGTGTTACACTTACAATCTGCAAAAATCTTGCCAAAATCAACATCATTAGCATAAAGTCCCTTGATTTGATCAAAACCCATTAATTTAGAAGTCAAGGTAGAAACTAAGACATACCTTCTTGAAAGTGCATCCGCAACAACATTCTCTTTCCCTTGTTTGTAAGAAATTACACAAGAAAAAGCTTCAATGAATTCAACCCACTTAGCATTCCTTCTACTAAGCTTACCTTGACTCTTCAAGTATTTCAAGGATTCATGGTCAGTTTTAATGACAAACTCTCTTGGCCACAAGTAATGTTGCCATGTGGCTAAAGCCCTTACCAAAGCATATAGCTCTTTGTCATAAGGGGAATAGCTCAATGTGGCTCCACTCAACTTCTCACTAAAGTAGGCAATAGGTTTAGAATCTTGCATCAAAACATCACCTATTCCTTTGCCAGAAGCATCACATTCAATTTCAAAAGATTTAGAAAAATCAGGCAATTGTAACAATGGAGCAGAACATAACTTTTCTTTCAACAAGTTAAAAGCATCATCTTGTTCTTTTTCCCATTTAAAAATCTTATCCTTTTTAATAACTTCAGTTAAAGGAGAAGCAATGGTGCTAAAGTCTCTCACAAACGTCCTATAAAAACTAGCAAGTCCATGAAAACTCCAAATTCCAGTTACACTCTAATGTTTAGGCCATTCTTTTATTGCTTTAATTTTCTCTTCATCAATCTCAACTCCTTTAGAACTAACCAAAAAACCCAAGAAAATCATACGATCCACACAAAAGTACACTTTTTAATATTGGCAAATAAGAATTGCTTTCTAAGAACTTCAAAAACTTGTTTTAGGTATTGTACATGCTCTTTTAAAGTGTTAGAAAAGATCAAGATATCATCAAAGTACACCACAACAAATTTTCCATGAAAATCCTTAAAGATATGATTCATTAATCTCATGAAAGTGCTAAGTGCATTAGTCAAGCCAAACGGCATAACTAACCACTTATAAAGCCCATATTTGGTCTTAAAAGCAGTTTTCCACTCATCTCCAGGATTCATTCGAATTTGATGGTAACCACTTTTTAGATCAATTTTAGAAAAGATTTTGGATCCATGTAATTGATCCAACATGTCATCAAGACGAGGAATAGGATGGCGATACTTTATCGTTATCTTGTTGATTGCTATACAATCCACGCACATCCTCCAAGTTCCATCCTTTTTGGGTACTAATAGACAGAAACAGAGCAAGGGGTCATGCTCTCTCTCACAAGGCCGTTCTCAAGCAGCTCCTCAACTTGCCTTTGAAGCTCTTTTGTCTCTTCTGGATTACTCCTATAAGCAGGCCTATTTGGGATTTGTGATCCAGGCACAAAATTAATTTGATGCTCAATGTCACGTAAAGGTGGCAATCCATTAGGAATATCTTCAGGAAGACATCTTCAAAATCCTGCAAAAGAGAAGCAATACTACTTGGCAAAGAAGAAGTTAGTAACTCAGAATTAATCAAAGCTTCTTTGTAAGTAAGTAGTATTATGGGCAACCCCTATTTTCTTGCATTTAAACACTCTTTGGCTTTTATATAAAAACTCTTTTTTTTTGTTTCATTAGCCTCTTTCCTCTCACCAAGACTTTCTATTTTTTCTTTCAAACCCCTTTTTATCTCTTCTCTCAAGTTGATGCCCTCTCCCTCTTTCTCTTGGCCATCTCTATTTTTTTCTAACTCTTGGCCTCCTTTCTTTTCTTTTTCCTCAAGTTCACTTTTTATCCCCCCTGTTTTTCCCATTGTTTCCCTTAATCTCTTTTGATCTTCAAACAATTGAGAAGGATATAAAGGTGCAAGAGTAGATTTCCTGCCATTTAGCTCAAGAGAATATCTATTCTTCCTTCCATCATGAAAAATATTCCTATCATACTGCTAAGGACGACCCAGTAAGATATGACAAGCTTGTATAGGGACTATGTCACAAAGAATATCATCCTCATATCTACCAACATTGAATAAAATCATGCATTGTTTGTTTACCTTTAGTTCACCACTATCATTTAACCATTGGAGTTTATAGTGAGTAGGGTGCTTCATGCATGCAAGTCCCAATTTTTTCACAAAGTATGAACTCACCACATTAGCACAACTACCACTATCAATGATCATAGAACAAGTTTTCCCCTTTATCCCACACCTAGTATGGAATATATTCTCCCTTTGTTCTTCACTATTGCTTCCCAAATTGATAGTCATAATCCTCCTAACTACCCCAATCATGCCATCATTAGGTAGTTCTATATCATCATCATTACTCACATCTCCTTATTCTTCTCCCTCACTTTTTTCACTCTCATATCTTCCATCTTCTCTAAGAATGATGTTTCTTCTACTTGGACATTCATGCATCATATGTCCCCTTCCTTTATATTTATGACATTGAATAGAACTAGAAGGTGTAAAAGGTTTAGGGTTAAAGGTTTTACCTCCCTTTTTGTTCTCAAATTTACCTTTATCCTTGTCTTCTTGAGGTCTAGAAGAACTCTTCATCTCTTGATTCGACCATGGCTTCTTGGAGATGGTGTTTGACCAACCTTTCCACGAGCTAGTTTGCTTTCTTTTATTTTGATTTTCTACCTTTACAGACAAATCAGCTAACTCATCTATTGTTACATATTGTTGTAATTCTACTACATCAGCTGTTTCCTTATTTAACCCATTTAAAAACCTAGCCATTGTAGCCTCTTTTTCCTCCATACAATTAGCTTGGATCATAGCCATATCCATAGCCTTAAAGTACTCATCCACAGACATGGACCCTTGCTTCAATGTTTGAAGAAGTTGTTGTAGCTCTCTTTGAAAGTGTGATGGTATGAATCTCTTTCTCATCGCCCTCTTCATCTCAGCCCAAGTAGCAATTAGTGCTTGTCCTTCTTGCAATCTATCCCTAGTAAGCTTTTTCCACCAAATAGCAGCATAGTCAAAAAACTCAACAACAACAAGTTTCACCTTCTTACCCTTAGTGTAGTTGTGACAGTCAAAGATGGCTTCAACCTTTCTCTCCCAATCAAGGTACAAATCTGGATCCCTTGTTCCCTTGAAAGATGGCATCTTCATCTTTATACTGCTTATATTATCATCTTCTACTCTACCTCTTTGTCCCCTCCTATCTCTTCCCACCCTATCAAAATCAATATCATTAAAATCATCTATAGGGTTTTCTTGATTTACAATGGGAGTAATGGGGTACATTTCTCCTAGCTTGGGGCCTAACATTATTTTCCCTTCTAAGTTCAGCTATTGTATCATTTTGCTCAGCAATGGTGTCCCTCATCTCTTGGAGTTGCAAATTCCACCTTTCGAATTGTTGATGCATAACTTGTAAGGTAAGATCATTTCTTGCTTTGATTTCGGCTTCTTGAAGAACCCTTCATTCATCATCACTACCTGTATGTGACATCTTAAATAATTAAACTGTATTAGACAAATTGACTTTTTCCTCAATTGTTCTCACACACACTTTGCCTTATTTTTTTCTCTCTCGAAATAACCTTTGAACAAAATACTTTGTAGATTTATAGTTAAATCCAACTCGTATAAAGTTCTTAATAGTAAAATATAGATTTCTGGGGAACAACTGAAAGAAGAACCAAATCCTAGAACTATTAGGCTCGGTTGAAACAAGACACGAACAAAAAGAAAATAATTATATATTTAGATTAGAAAGAGTAAGAAAAATTAAATTTTTGTCTTATCTTTGAAATCCGGGATCCCCTTTTCTTGTTTCCTTTGATAGTTTTGGGAAATAAATTAGATACAAAAGAAAATTCCTGGAGAGCAAGCAATTTTTTTTAAAAATTTATTTTCGTGTTTTTTTTTGGTTTTTTTAAACTCAATTATTTTTTTGCTCTTAATATTCAAGAAATCCCCAGAATTATCAAGAACGAAACCTTGATAGAACTGCTCTGATACCACTTGATAACGACTAGTTCAGGAATCCAAACTAGAGTAAGAATTTGAAAAGTAAATGCTGAGGCAATAACAATAAAGAATTGAACAACTAGAACTAAAAGACAGAAAATAAAGGATATGGGAAAATTCAAGGAAAGAATTCCAAGAACTTCCAAGAACGAAAGTTCTATAGCCTTGACAAGATCAAAGAAACAACGTCTTGGTTTATTGAAGAAATCAAATGCCTTTACTTAAAAGCAAATCAAAACAATAGATTCGGATCTTGACCGCTTTACGAGTAACTTGAGACAACAATTAATAACTAGTATTAATCGCCTTCTAAGAATATCACAAAGGAATAAAAGATATCACAATAGAGAAGTAATCTTACTGCCTTGAACTATGAACTAGTAAAGGTTGAAAGATAAATCTCAAAGCACAAATAAAAAAGGTTCAAAAAAACTCTCAAAGTACGATATACTTAATCAACAATGAAGAATCTCAATGAATGAGAAGAACTCATTATTTATAGAAGTAATAAGGCATAAAAAGTCCTTAAAATTAGGTAGGGTGGTTGCTAAGGAGTAAGAAAAGTCATTAAAATTAGGTGGGGGCGGCCAAATCCCTTTGGGGCAGATTTGGACTTTAAAACTACGAGTTTGGGCCATTGGTTTAGACTCCAATTGGGCTCCTTTTGAAACACCCCCTTTTGGACCTCTTTTAAGCTCATTTTGAGCCCATTTGGTGGACTTCAAGGACTGATTTGGTAGCCCAATCTTCCTCCTCTTGGACTTCTATTTGGATCACCAAATAATTATAAAACTTGGATAATTCATCTACGTTGGGCTTGAGCTCTTCCTCTACAATTAAAAGCTTCTTTATTTGCCATTGAAGTCCAGCAACCTTAGTGTGCAACTCTTTAGCTTGAGATCTTATAAATGGCCTTGGAGCTTCCAAAACTCTATCCTTGTCCTTGATGCTATCAATTTGGCTTTGGTTCTTGTTGAAAGAGAGAGAGAGAGAGAGAGAGAGAGAGAGAGAGAGAGAGAGATCCATGACTAGTTGATCTGATGAGTGGTTCTGAGTTTTTGTATGTTTCTTTCATCATCGATAGTGTACTGTTACACCCCATATTTTTGTACGTGAAAGTACGCCATAAGTAAATTGATGGAAGCTTGAAAATGAGATATTACATCCCGCATTTTTGTATGTTAAAGTTCCGTCGTAAGTTAGTCGACGTAAGTTCGGGAATGAGATTATTTTGAGATTATAAGCATTATGCTATTTCAAATAAGTGACAAGTAAATTCGTGAAGGTGAGAGGGTAAGCAAATTGAAGAAAATGAATTTCGTCGAAGTTTGACATTTTGGGATAAAATACGGTCCGAGCTAAAATACCCGATATTTATGGACTAGTACCATACAAGGTACCACATGGCCATGATAGTAAGGTGTATAAAGTGTATTAAAAGTGAGTAGTATTTTAAGTAAATTGAGATAATTCTTAATTATGTGGATAATTGATTAATTATGGAGATAATTGTGGTATTAAGTAAGGATTAAGTGGATAATGATCCTTTTAGAGGCTGCCACTTGGCATTAAGCCAAACCAAAGTGGCACAAATGGGCAAGATGAGTCATGAGACATAAATTGCCTTCTTTATACGTAAGAGCCATTGGATAACAACCTTGGTTTAATTCTTTATTTGATAAACAAAGCTGCAAACAAAGAAAACCTTGTTGGAATTAGCATTAAGAACCAAGGCTCACAAATCTTTACATGAGAGACGTAAAGATTTCCTTACAAACCAACACCACTGTTCTTATGCTTTCCCAATCACTTTGATTTCACATTCTCAAATTTTTGTCACTCTTTAAATACTTGTTGATAACATTTATAACTTAGAGAATAGGAAAAAGTTATGGCACCATTAGAAGGAATCTTGGCTAAGCCATAAAAGTCTCAAATTCACAAATATATGGAATGGAAAACGTGATTTGCTTCAGCAAGAAAAGCCATCCAAAATTGTGACCAAATTCACTAAAATGGAGGTGTTCTATATCTACAAATGTAACGGATCTCCAGCCAAGAAATCTTTATATGAAATTATACTACGTAATGTTATAGCAATGGGATTTTTACGATTCTAAGGGAGTACGGTGCAATCTTTCTAAAGAATATCATATGGATTTTTCCCTAATTCGATCCGCCGTTACGTGTTCGTCGCAATAGATGTATGTTAGAGGAATTGTCAAGAGAATCGGTCCAGGTATGTTAAGGCTACCCCTTCTTTCCTTTTGGCATGATCCAACTGATACAAATGAAATGAGCAAAATATGTAACTTTCATAAATGATTCTATTCATACAAATACTAGGGGTGTCTATATTCTTGATTCCCCATGTGTCTTATTATTCTATCATCTGTTCATGGGTCTCAGAAAATACGTAAGTTGATAAAGTTTATTTCATGACATTAATCAAAGGCATAATGGTCCTATGACGTTCCGAGAGATTTTATTGACGTATTTCATATGTATTTCATTCATTTATACATGTACATTGACCCATGACTAGATGGCATTATATACGATTATATTATATGTATATGGGATATGGGAAAAGGGTATGGTGTTATATACGCACCACCACATAATAAGCTGGTATACGTTGATGATTTGCCCACATTGGCCGAGATGATATGATGGGATTTCCTCAGAGGCTTGATGATGTTATGAACGCATATACCCATGCATTGTACGACATTTATATGCATATGCATGACATTATAATATTAAATGATTCACAGAGCTATCCAGATATACATGTTGAGTCTTTTACTCCATATTTCTCTCATGTCTATTGTTTACGGATTTTCATTCCTTACATACATGGTACATCATTTGTACCGACGTCCCTTTTGCATGGTGACACTGCGTTTCATGCCTGCAGGTCCCAATAGACTGGCTGAGGGCCCTCCAAGTAGGCTGTCAGCTCAGCGGAAGATGTTGGTGCGCTCCATTTGCTCCGGAGGATCTATTTGGTCAGTATCATTAGGACATGTATTGATTAGTATGGCGAGACTATGTTCCGACCTTTAAGACAATTATGTATTCTTAGAGGCTTGTAGAGAGATGTCATGTGTACGGGTATTTGTATGGCCTTGTCGGCCTATGTTTTGAGTTTATGAATGATAATGTTGGCCTTATGTATGTCACGTGTATGAGTTTTTTTATATAGGGTTGGGTCGTTTTATGTCGGGTAATTCCCTCATGTTTACTCTATTTATCTCATGACGCCTCTTCTGGCCCACTTACATATGATGATGTAATAAGAATGATACGTTATGTTGGTACTCGGTTGAGTAAAGTACCAGGTGCCCGTCGCGGCCGATCGGTTTGGGTCGTGACAAAAGTGGTATCAGAGTAGTTCTGTTCTAGGGAGTCTACAAGCCGTGCCTAGTAGAGTCTTGTTTATGGGTGTGTTGTGCACCACACTTATAAGCAGGAGGCTACAAGGCATTTAGGACTATAACTCTTTCTTCTTACTCTATATCGTGTGGTAGAGCTCAGTTGTAAGAACTCAATTTCCTAAACTCTATCTTATTCATAATACGATGATACCTGCATCTAGGAAGACGGTTGGTAATAGATATAGCCGTGGAAGAGTTGAGTCAGAGGAACTCGATTTTTGCATCGTGCTTATGATGGATAAATATGAGGTATTCAGCAGATCATGTGTGTACTAAGACGTGTAAGCTTCTTGATAAGGATTCCTAAGGCAAGAATGTCTATCCACTCTTACGGTATAAAGGAATAAGAGAATCGTAAGGTAGACAGAAGTTTTAGCAAGTTAAAGAAGCAAGGTGAAGAAGGGTACGAGGTACCCAGTTAATGAAGATCATTGGTATTTTCAACTGTCACGCCCCACAACCGAGGAGCGCGACCGGCGCTCAACCGAGTGAACCCGACCGAGCAAGCCTGTTAGATTTTATTCTACCCAAACTCATCCACAAATGGAGAAAATACATATTTTCATTAATTAGACAAAATGGTGTTCACGTCTACAATACTAATTCATTTCCAATAGCTTCATCATTTTTAAAGTCTCAATGGACAAGTAATACAATCACAACATAACATATTTTGTTTTCCTTAGCACCAATACACAACCCACATTATGCCTATGGAGCCTCTATAGATAGAGATAAGTACAATGATAATGCCGGCAATAAGGCCCCGACTATACTTCAAACAGAATACACAAAGAACAAAAGATACATCACCCCAGGATGAAGTGGGGCTCACCAATTCAGCTGGGAAGAAGGTGTACTGCTATCACTAATCAATATCTCCTGCTGTGGAACCACCTGCATCCATTTAAAAGATGCAGCGCCCCCTGAAAAAGGGACATTAGTACCGTCGAATAGTACTAGTATGAAAACTAAACACTAATTTAAGAATTCAGAATACAAGATGAATATTCTGATCAGTGATTGCAGCAATAGAATAATATAGATAATCGTTTAAACCATAACAAGCTTATTAAAAAGCTATCAATAACATTTATAGGATTTAAGATGAGATCCTCTGTAACCATCTTCACACAAAGCGGCCCCGCCGCCTCACCCGATGTATGCAGGTGGAAGTGTCCGTACAATACCACAACTCTAATCAAGCGGCCCTGCCGCCTCACCCCATTGTATGCGGGTGGATGTATAACCACAGTACCAAGAACCTACACAAAGTGGCTATGCCGCCTCACCCCAATGTATGCGGGTGGAAATGCATCAACGATACCAATACTAACACAAAGAGGCTATGCTGCCTCACCCCAATGTATGCGGGTGGTGGTGCCACAATAATACCAAAACTATACACAAAGCGGTCGTACCGCCTCACCTCAATGTAAGCGGGTGGAGGTGCAGTCCCATAATACCATAATCCCTACACAAAGTGGTCATGCCGCCTCACCCCAATATATATGCGGGTGGAGGTGTATCACAATCACAACCTCTATACCATAATCCCCACACAAAGCGGTCATGCCGCATCACCCCAATGTATGCGGGTGGAGGTGTATCACAATCACAATCTCTATACCATAATCCCCACACAAAGCAGTCATGCCGCCTCACCCCAATGTATGCGGGTGGAGGTGTATCACAATCCCAATCTCTATACCTTAATCCCTACACAAAGCGGTGATGCTACCTCACCCCAATGTATGCGGGTGGAGGTGTATCACAATTACAATCTCTACACAACTTGGCATAATACCGTTCACATAAATCATGACTAGAAATTATAGCATGTGGATACATAATCCATAGTTTGGGACACATACTCAATTTATAATGCAATATGATAAGAGCATTTGAAACACAAATTGAACATATATCTTTATCACAAAACTTATCAGAATACTCCATTTATAATCAACATCTCGGAACTTACAAGGATATTGGGAATTCCAATTCTTAAAGAAGAGTTTAGCCAACATACCTCACTTGAGCTTCCTTACACTCTAAATGTTATGAAATTCTTAGCAACTTCAATTTATTAGAGAAATATAACAAATAGAACCAAAATTAGGAAGATGCTCATGGTTCTAGATCATTTGAGCATTTTATGAAACACTAAGTGTGGATTAAGGTTCAAGGCTATTTTATGGAGGATTCCATCATCCCACAACCCAATATTTACCATTTTTAGCTCAACAATCTTCCTACACCCTTTGATAACACATGCATGCAAAATAAACAACCTTTCTGCCCAGAAATTATCTTGCTAATTATCCATTTCTACACAAAATTCGAAAGTGAGGGTTAGGGTGTAGAGAACCTCTAGGATGAAGACCTAGTGAGTTTCCCTTCTTAATCTTCCAAAACTTGGGCAACAATTGAAGAACAATTATTGAAGAACTCCTTCTCACTCTACGGCAACTCTCTCTCACTCTAAAATATCAGATTATAGCTAAAAAAATGGCCCAAAGAGTGTATTTAATGAAATAGGGTCGGGTTTTAAAAACCCAGAAATGGAGCTCCGGAACGGTTCTGCAGTCGCATATGTGACCGCATAATGGATATGCGGACCGCAAAATGGTCGCATAATTACAGACCAAACGACCAAAAACATCTGTCTATGTATGCGGTCACTATGCGGTCCGCATAACGGTTATGCGATCGTATAATGCACCACATAACAGTTATGCGGTCGCACAGTCGACCGCATAATTGCCCCCAAACTGGCCCTTCTCCGGGGGAATATGGAGTGATATGATATTAAGTTAGAATTAAGTGGTTCTAGTAACTACGGAATGGTAAAGGAAGAATGCGATTAAAAAATGAGAAAGGAATGAGATTGCACTTATCCAAATCCTACACATATACTACGATTCCAGAACATTATGCAAATATGACGTAAAGGAGAAGAAGTAAGGGTTCCTGCCCGAGATGTTATTGATAGATAAGGAGCATGTGCGAGACGTAAGTTAAGATAAAAGAGATAACCTAAGAAGATTATGCGAAATATTGATATGAGAATGGGCCAACGAGTAGTTAGTAGTTGATCCAAGAAGAGCCTAGTTATGGCTAAACAAGAGGACATAGACAAATCAACAGATTGTGCAAGATGAACATAGTGAACCCCAACATGGGGAATTCAGTTTCACAGATATGACATCGTGATCCTTGAGATATATTCAGATAGGAGTTGGGGTAGTTAAAGGTAAATAAAAGAGAATATCACTAGAAGACAGTCAAAATATTAGTTCAGAAGCAGCCTTACAAGCACAAGGGCGTGGAAATAAGTAACTACGGATAATTATAGGCGGGGAAGAACATCAAAAATTCTATCAAGTATACGATGTGATAAGCTTGTAACTTTACAAGAGTCAGAAGGTCTTCCCTAAGTACTACAACGAAAGACTAGCTGAGGAAATAAGGAATAAGGTTTCAACCTAAGCACAGTGACCTAAAGAGCAAATGGTCAAGTAAAAAAATAAACAGTCTCACTACAATATTGTATGCACTCCATGAGGAAGTGGCACCTACCGTGGCTAAGGAACGGGAAGAAAAATCAAAAGTAATATTCGAGATTATATGAGTTGCATGAAAATTCCGACATACATGGGAACTAAGATAGGCTAAGTATGCACGCAACAAGGGGGCAGAAAGACCAGGAAAAGTAATTGCTTACGTTTAAAGAAAGCTGAGATTGAACGAAAGGAAGTATTCGATCAATGATCTAGAGTTAGTTACGTTATGAACGCACTTAAAATTTTGGAGTATTATCCATGCGGCATATATGTTGACAATCATACAGCTGTAGAAGACTCTGGTATAAGTTAAAAGAAAGAATTGAGTCTAGGTCATAGACAAGGGATTGAATTTTTAGATGATAGTATCACGGATATTCCATAGCAGCTAAAGTAATAACTAATACTAGGAGCTGCAGATCGGAAGATAGCTTAAGCCTACACAAAGGCTGATCAGAAGGAAGAGGAAACTAAAGAATTACATCAACGAAGCAAATCAGGAGTCTGATTATTGGACCCCGAAAATTATAGACATCATGATTGAGAATATTGCAGAATCACTCTTAATATCAGAGGTTTAAGAGAGATAGTACAACAACCATTTTCTATAATGGCCCTACGAAAAAGCCAGTTAGAAGAGTACTATCCACATAAGAATTCAGTATGAAGCTTCCACCGGATCGTGTATGCACCAGAGTTGCAAGTATTATAATAGAGCTTCAAGTTGTGGATGTGAATTATACCTATGTGTAAGGAAGGCCATAAAGGAGATAGAAGGTGTGATGCCAGAGTTTAAGGTAAGTAAGGTAAAGGTGAACAACGTACGAGATACTCACATGCAGAAGGTTATGTATAGTCCATACTTCGGATAGAAGGCTAGAAGCGCTGAGATTCAGTATCCAGGAATGATAGTGGCGTCGTCAATGGCATATTGTCACGTCCCAAAACCGAGGAGCGTGACCGGCGCTCAACCGAGTGAACCCGACCGAGCAAGCCTATTAGATTTCATTCTACCCAAATTCATCCATGAATAGAGATAATACATGTTATCATTAATTAGACGAAAATGTGTTCATGTATACAATACCAATTCATTTCCAATAGTTTTATCATTTTTAAAGTCTTAAATGGACAAGTAACACGTCCACAACATAACATAGTTTGTCTTTCCCCAGCACCAATACACAACCCACACTATGTCTACGGAGCCTCTATAGATAAAGAAGAGTACAATGACAATGCCGGCAACAAGGCCCCGGCTATACCTCAAATAGGATACACAAGTACAAAAGATTCATGACCCCGAAATAAAGTGGGGCTCACCAAGTCAACAGGGAAGAAGGTGCACTGCTATCACTGATCAATATCTCTTGCTGTGGAACCACCTGCATCCATTGAAAGATGCAGCGCCCCCGGAAAAAGGGACGTTAGTACCGTCGAATAGTACTAGTATGTATAACTAAACACCCTCTCAATAGAATGACAATTAATATAAACAAGATTATCATAATAACAATGAAAGCCTTAATCAACATCAAACCTCAATTTAGGATCAAGACAGTGTTCAAATTAATTTCTATATCTCACATTGGGAGATTTTTAGTATCGATATACCATTGTCCACAATAGCAGTGTTCCCAATACCAATGCCACCGTACTTTTAGCACGGAGTCCGATCACGACCCGATCGGCTAGGCCATCCATTAGGGACGTCAACCACAATTACTCTCAATATCAATACCACGTTTTTAACACGGAGTCCGATCACGACCCGATCAGCTAGGCCATCTCATTAGAGACATCAACCACAATTACTATCATTACCAATTTCCAACACAATCACCACCATGTGTGCGGCATGGTGTCCGATCACGACCCGATCGGCTAGGTCGTCTTATTTGAGACATCAACCTTTTTATATCAATCATCGCATTTCATAATACTTTCACATCTTTTCATTTCATCGACACTAGTGGCCATAATTATAAGATCATTCTTGGTACGTTGGCCATATTCAGTATTTCATGATCACATTATCAATTTCAAATATCATCCTCATCATCAACAATAAACACAATTCAAATCAAAGTGTGTAGTACACATGTGAGCAATTTAGAGTCTAATGCACATAGAGATACTTCACAAAATTTGGCATAATAGCCTTCATTTGACCTTGACTTAAAGTCGAAACATTATTTATGCACAACCCATATTTTAACACATCCTCAATTGGTAATATAACATGAATAAAGCATTTGGGATGCTTGTTGAACATATTTCTTTTAACCCAATCTTACTCGGAATAGCCAATTTCATAATGAATCAATCGGGACTTACGTAATTTACATGAATATCATGGGATTCAATTCTAAGAGAAGTGTTTAGCCAACATACTTCACCTGAGCTTCCTTAAACTCTAAAACGTTTAGGAATTCTTAGCAACTTCAATCTATTGTAGAAATATAACAAATCGAAAAAAAATTTGGAAGATGATCATGGTTCTAGCTCACTTGAGCATTTTATCAAACAGTAGGTGTGCATAATGTTTCAATGTCCTTTTTATGAAGGATTCCATCATCCCACAACCCAATCTTTACCATTTTTAACTCAACAATCTTCCTACACCCTTTGATATCACATGCATGTAAAATAATCAACTCTCATGCCCAAACATTATCTTGCTAATTACCCATTTTCAGATGATTTCGAAATTAGGGTTTAGGATGTAGAATCTTACCTCTAGGATGAAGTGATAGTGAGCTTCCCTTCTCAATCTTCCAAAACTTGGGCAATAATTGAAGAACAATAATTGGAGAATACCTTTTCACTCTAGGGCACCCTCTTTCACTCTAAAATGTCAGATTATTGCTCAAAAATAACCCAAAGAGTGTATTTAATGAAATAGGGTCGGGTTTTAAAAACCCAAACTTGGAGCTCCGAAACAAGGTATGCGATCGCATAACCGATATGCGGACCACATATCGGTCGCATATTTGGTTACAAAATAGCCAAAAGAACTGCATATGTATGTGGTCACTATGCGGTCCGCATAACAGTTATGCGGCCGCATAATGCACCGCATAACAGTTATATGTTGTGGACGTATTACTAGTCCATTTGAGACTTTAAAAATCATGAAACTATTGGAAATGAATGGGTATTGTAGACATGAACACATTTTTGTCTAATTAATGATAATATGTATTATCTCTATTCATGGATGAGTTTGGGTAGAATGAAATCTAACAGGCTTGCTCCGTCGGGTTCACTCGATTGAGCGCCGGTCGCGCTCCTCGATTTTGGGCGTGACATTTACAGAGCATAGACACATAAAGGACTGGACGTACAGACTCCAAATCCAAAGGCAAGTCTAACTCATATGCTACTTGGCCTACCTTGCATATGATCCTATATGGTCCAATGTACCGAGGGTTAAGTTTTCCTTTCTTACCGAACCTCATGACATCTTTCATCGGTGATACCTTTAGGAATACCCATTCATTAATCTGAAACTTCAAGTCTCGCTGTCGATTATCCGCATAAGACTTCTGACAGCTTTGAGCTGCTAATAGCCTTTCCTGTATAAGCTTAATTTTCTCGATTGCCTGTTGTACCAATTCTGGTCCTACTAACGTAGTTTCCCCAACATCGAACCACCCTATAGGTGACCTACACTTTCGTCTGTAAAGAGCTTCGTATGGAGCCATCTGAATACTGGAATGGTAGCTATTATTATATGCGAACTCAATAAGCGGCAGATGATCATCCCAGCTACCCTTGAAGTCTATCACACAAGCCTGTAACATGTCTTCAAGTGTCTGAATAGTACACTCAGCCTGTCTATTTGTCTGGGGATGAAATGTTGTACTAAGACTTACTTGAGTCCCCAATCCTTTTTGGAAGGACCTCCAGAAGTTAGCTGTAAATTCATCTCCTCTATCCGAGACAATAGATACAGGGACACCATGCAGTCGTACTATCTGCTTAATATAAAGCCTTGCATAATCCTCTGTGGAATATGTAGTCCTAACGGACAGAAAATGGGCTGATTTTGTAAGCCTATCAACAATCACCTATATAGAATCGAACTTACGCTGGGTACGAGGTAAGCCTAAGATGAAATCCATATTGATTACTTCCCACTTCCAAGTCAGAATCTCTATAGCCTGCAATAATCCACCGGGTTTTTGATGCTCAATCTTGACCTGCTGACAGTTAGGGCACTGAGCAACAAACTCCGCTATATCCTTTTTCATTTCGTCCCACCAATATACTTCCCTGATATCATGATAAATCTTTGTTGATCCTGAATGTATAGAATAACGAGAATAGTGAGTTTCTCCCATAACCTGCCAACGCAACCCTGTGACATTAGGGACACATAATAGTCCTCGATATCTGAGGCCCCAATCTTCTATTATTTCAAATGGTGTCTTCTCCTTCTGAGGGTTGGTTTCCTTATAATGAACTAACACAGGATCCTCGTACTGGCATTCCTTTACTTCAGTTACTAAAGAGGATGTTGCCGTTTCCTGAATAGTAATTCTAATATCACCTAAGTCCAATAACCAAACTCCAAGACTAGCTAGCTGATGAATCTCATGGGTTATTCCCCTCTTTTCTCTGGCTGTAAATATGACACGCTACCCATAGATCTACGGCTGAGGGCGTCGGTTACTACGTTCGCCTTCCCCGGATTGTATAAAATATCAATGTCATAGTCTTTATGTAGCTCCAACCATCTCCTTTGACTTAAATTCAATTCCTTTTGCTTGAAGATATACCGGAAGCTTTTATGATCCGTATAGATATCAACATGAATGCCATACAAGTAGTGCCTCTACATCTTTAGTGCATGAATTACTGCAGCTAACTCTAAATCGTGGGTCGAATAATTCTTCTCGTGCTGTCTTAGTTGTCTAGAAGCATAAGCTACAACCTTACCATGCTGCATCAGCATGCAACCCAATCCAATGCCTGAAGCATCACAATAGATAACATAACCATCGGTCCCTTCTGGGAGCGTTAGAACTGGTGCAGAAGTCAATGTTTCCTTCAATGCCTGGAAACTCCGTTCGCAAGCATCAGTCCATTGAAACTTTTCTCCCTTCTGAGTCAACTTTGTCAAAAGTGCTAAAAGGGAAGAAAATCCCCCTACAAATCTCCTGTAATAAAATGCCAAACCGAGAAAGCTACGAACCTCCGTCGGTGTCGTGGGTCTAGGCCAAGTCTTTACTGCCTCAATCTTGTGTGTATCAACCCGGATACCTTCACTCGAAATGATATGCCCAAGGAAAACTACATAGTTCAACCAGAATTCACATTTAGAGAATTTTGCATACAACATCCCTTTTTGTAGAACTCTGAGCACAATACGCAAATGATCTGCATGCTCAACCTCTGAACGAGAATATACCAATATATCATCGATAAATACAATTACAAACAGATCTAAAAAGGGCCTGAACACACAATTCATCAAATCCATGAATACTATTGGGGCATTGGTCAAACCGAATGACATAACACGAAACTCAAAGTGCCCGTATCTGGTCCTGAATGCTATCTTCGGAATATCTTCCTCCTTAAGCCTTACCTGATGGTACCCAGACCTCAAGTCTATCTTTGAAAAACACTTGGCACCTTGCAACTGACCAAATAAATCATCAATCCTCGAGAGCGGGTACTTATTCTTGATTGTCATCTTATTTAACTATCTATAATCAATACACATCCGTAAGGAACCATCTTTCTTCCTAAAAAATAACACAGGTGCTCCACACGGTGATGTACTAAATCTGATAAAGCCTTTTTAAAGCAAGTCCTTTAGTTTTTCCTTTAGCTCTTTCAGCTCTGCGGGGGCCATTCTTTTGGGAGGAATATATATTGGATGAGTATCTGGTAGTAGTTCAATAGCAAACTCAATTTCTCGCTCTGGCGGAAGACCCGAAAGCTCATTAGGAAAAACTTCGGGAAACTAATTAACCACAGGGATGGACTGAATGGTTGGTGACTCTACTTCCACATCCTGAACCCGAACTATGTGATAAATACAACACTTTCTAATCATCTTCCTTACCTTGAGATAGGAAATAAATCTACCTCTCGGCGATGCCGTATTACCTTTCCACTCCAAAATGGGCTCCCCTAGAAATTGAAATCAGACTATCTTTGATCTACAATCAACGTTGGCATGACAAGAAGCCAACTAATCCATACCCATTATAACATCAAATTCTACCATATCTAACTAGATTAGGTCCGCTACGGTATATCGACTATGAACCACTATTATACAACCCCTATATACTCGCTTAGCTACCACTGAGTCCCCAGCAGGTGTAGACACCTCAAAAGGTTTAACCAATTCAGGTTTTATTCCAAACGTACTAGCAACCAACAGAGTAACATATGATAAGGTGGAACCTGGGTCAATCAGTGCATATACATCATTTGAGAAGACTGATAATATACCTGTAACAACATCAGACAATGACTCCTGATCCTGTCGTCCTGCCAATGCATAAATGTGGTTCTAAGGACCACTCGAGCTAGATACTCCGCCTCTGCCTCTACCACGACCCATTAGTGCTTGTGAACCTTGCTCAGGGGGGCGTACTGATGATGACGAACCAGGTACAGATCCCGCTGGCTGAGCTATACTTGCATCACCTCTCGTCGGACAATCCCTCATAATATGGCCCAGATAACCACAAGTATAACAAACACCCAACCCCATACGGCACTGCCCGGCATGCTGCTTACCACACTAAGCACATCGTGGCAAGGGTGGCCTCATATGACTTGACTCACCTCTATACTAAGAACCTGAGGCCCTAAAATTCTGACCAGGCCCTGAATATATGGAACGATCAAATCTCTTACCACAAAATTGAGGGGGCGTGCTAGCCGCTGGCTAGGCTGGATACCTTGGGGATTGTGGTCTTTGACCACCTTGAAACTCACCAGAAGGACCCGAAGACCTCGCTCTCTTATTCTAGGCCCTATCATGCTCACGATTGGCCCTCTACTTCTGCTTACGCTCCTCTACACCCTCAGCCTATGCCTGAATACGAGAAATATCCATGTCTGGCTGAAGTGAGACCGACATACAATCGTTAAGCACGTGTAGCACTAATCCCATCACAAACCAGTGAACCCGATCCTCCATCTTAGATACAATAGTGGAAGCATACCTAGCCAATGAATCAAACTGAAGACTGTATTCTCGAACACTCATGTTACCCTGCCGAAGGGTCAAGAACCTATCAATTCTGGCCCGTCTAAGCTCTGGTGGCAGATAATGATGAAGAAAAGCTTCTGTAAACTCCTGCCATACTGCTGAAGAGGTATCCTCACCTCTGGACAATTCCCAAGACTCGTACCAATTAAATGTAACATCTTAGAGTCTATAGGAAGCTAGCTCAACTGACTCAGTCGTAGTGGCTTTCATTACCCTCAACGTCCTCTACATTCTATCAATAAATACCTGAGGGTCCTCGTTTGGATCTGCCCCCGTGAATATCAGAGGGTCTAAATTAATGAAATCACGAACCCTCGCACTGACGGATCTATCTGCATAACCAATACCTACTTCCTGACGCTGAGCCTGTGCGGCTGCTAATTGAGTTAATAGCTGAATATCATCTCTCATATCCTGACCCGGTGCATCCGGCTGAGGGGTTGAACATACAGGGGCGGGCGCTGGAGCTGGTGCCCGTTGGAGCTCTCCTGGAGAGGGAGGGGTATGTGAAGTCTGAGATGGAATCTCACTATGAGACTCAAACCATGATAGTAAGGTGTATAAAGTGTGTTAAAAGTGAGTAGTATTTTAAGTTATTTGAGATAATTCTTAATTATGTGGGTAATTGATTAATTATGGATTTTAAGTGGGATATTAACATGTAATTGAATTTGTGGATAATGTTTAAGGGGGACACTATCCCCAACGTGGCAGCAAGCTAATGCCTAAATTAAGTAACTCTTACCCACAAGACAAGGTGGCACACATAGAGGAGCTTTTGGCTAAGGCATCACCTAAGTGGGGCCCACCCCCCTAAGGTAAAAGACTTCTCAAAGTCATAAAGAATGATGCTTAACAAAGTGATTGCTTGAGAAATGCTTGTATCTCATATACATAGCAATGTGATTTTCTTGAACAAAATTCAAACGAGATTTCTTAATGAAATAGCAAAGAGAGGTATCATACAAAGAGAGATGCATATGTGATAAGTAACGTGAGATTTTCATATCATCTTCAAAAAAATGGAGATGCTTACATCAAAATCTCCAAGACATGTGTTAGCAACGGGATTCACACAAAATGTGTTAGCAACGAGATTCACAACAAAATGAATATATTTACATCTTCTAAGTGATGGGTCTTCAGCAAGAATTGTCATACGAAATTATACTGTGTAATAGCAACGAGATTTGCAAATTCTAAGAGAGCACGGTAAAATCCTTTTCAAAAATATCATACGGATTTTTTCCTACTCCGATCTTGCCGTCATGTGTTTTGTCGCGATTGTCATGTGTTAGAGGGATTTTCTAGAGAATCGACTCAGGTATGTTAAGGCTATCCCTTCTTTCTTTTGGCATGATCCAAATGATACAAATGAAACGAGCAAAATACGCAACATTCATAAATGACTATATTCATAGAAATACTAGGGGTGTCTATATTCTTGATTCCCCATGTGTTTTATTATGCTGTCATCTGTTCATGGGTCTTAGAAAATACGTAAGTGGATAAAGTTTATTTCATGATATTAATCAGAGGCATAATGGTCTTATGACGTTCCGAGAAATATTATTGACGTACTTCTCATGCATTGCATTCATTTATACATGTACATTGACCCATGACCAGATGGCATTATATACGCGTATATATGTACATTATATGTATATGGGATATGGGAAAAGGTTACAACGTTATATACGCACCGCCACCTGATCATTTGGTATACGTTGATGATTTGCCCACAGTGGCCGGGATGATATGATGAGATGCCCTCATAGGCTCGATGATGTTATGAACGCATATACCTAAGCATGGTATGACATTTATACGCATATGCATGACATTGTAAATATTAATGATTCACAGAGTTATTCAGACATACATGTCGAGTCTTTTACTCCATGTTTCTCTCATGTCTATTGTTTACTGATTTTCATTCCTTACATACTCGGTACATTATTTGTACTGACGTCCCTTTGCCGGGGGACGCTGCGTTTCATGCTCGCAGGTCCCGATAGACAGGTCGAGAGTCCTCCAAGTAGGCTATCAGCTCAGTAGAAGATGTTGGTGCACTCCATTTACTCCGGAGTTGCTTGTTTGGTCAGTATGATTTAGACGTATATTGTTTGGTATGGCGGGACCTTGTCCCGACCTTCATGATAAGTATGTACTCTTAGAGGCTTGTAGATAAATGTCATGTACACGGATACTTGTATGGCCTTGTCGGCCTATGTTTTGAGTTTACAAATGATCATGTTGGCCGTATGTCACGTGTATAAGTTTTTATATCAGGTTGGGTCGTTCTATGTCGGGTAATTCCCTCATATTTACTCTGTTTATCTCATGACGCCCCTTCTGGCCCACTTGCCTATGATGATGTAATAAAAAAGATACGTTATGTTGGTACTCGGTTGAGTAAAGTACCGGGTGCACGTCGCGGCCCATCAGTTTGAGTCGTGACAAAAGTGGTATCAGAGCAATTCTGTCCTAGGGAGTCTACAAGACGTGTCTAGTAGAGTCTTGTTTATGGGTTTGTTCTGCACCACACTTATAAGTATGAGGCTACAGGGCATTTAGGACTATCACTCTTTATTCTCACTCTAGATCGTGTGATATAGCTCAATTGTAAGAACTCAATTTCCTAAACTCTATCTTATTCATAATACGATGATGCCTACATCCAGAAAGACGGTTGGTAAGAGATATAGTTATGGAAGAGTTGATTCAGAGGAACTCGATTTTGCATCATGCTTCTGATGAGTAGATGTGAGGTCTTCAACAGAACATGTGTGTACCAAGACGTGTAAGCTTCTTGATAGGGATCCCTAAGGCAAGAATATCTATCCACCCATATGGTGAAAAGAAATGAGAGATTCAGAAGGTAGATACAAGTTTTAACAAGTAAAAAAAGGGTACGAGCTACCCAGCTAATGAACATTATAGCAGAGGAATATAAGCCTTTAGAGTTAATTTCATCAATAACAGATGTATGTACAATCGGTCACACCCATCTGAGATATGCCCTATGGGAGCTAACAGATATAGTTTAAGAGAAGGACAGAATGTCAGGATCCGACTAGGATTAGAGTAACCCAAAATGGTGGATGGATTGTTTGCGTTGTTGACATTTCCAAAGGATATTGCAAATGTGCTAATAGATCTCCTTGTGAGACACCCAGTTGGTGCACTCTAAAATAGTACAACTAGATATGAGTACTACATGGATAGGCACTGGAAGCCTGGAAGGTATAAGTATTATCAAGTGTGACTCCCGTCCCTAGTAGAGAGAGAATGTTAGGCAACCCGAAGAGCCAGTGGATGGAGCAAGGGGAGCTAAAAGTAAAAGAATGTCTTGTTGAAGTTTTCGGAATAAAGTGATAGACAAAAATGTTAGCAGGGAAATAAGCAGAGAGTTAATGAAGCATTATGAGTAAGATGTGATACATGGATGACAACGGTAGATAAAACAAATGACAGTATTACAGAGTCTATAGTCAAGTAAAGGAAAAGACGGGAGGTGACATGCCTTGAGACAACAAAAGAGTATAGGCTATAAAGTCACATACTCATTTCGAGAAATAAGTTTGTGACTCTAACGTGATTACCAGAAGGAAAAGTTAGACCCCAGAATAATAGAAATCAGTATGGATTGCTGAACAAGATAAACTAAACATGAATTAGGGACTGAATGATTTGATAATGGTCGACATCATGAGAATTTCATAGTTCGTTCCGACGATAATAGAATGGACAACAGAAGAAGATTCATGAGAAATTAAGAGAATGGTCATTTAGGAAGACACTTTCTTAAAGCAAGCAATGTGACCAAAGTTCAACTTAAGGGTCTGTATGAGCCAGTTGTACTAAGTGTCACCCTCGCGAGTAAGGAAATCTATTATCCTTAGTACATAAGGATTACTTGTTACATCTCGCATTTTCGTACGTTAAAGTTTCGTCTTTAGTTAATTAACGTGGACTCGGGGATGAGATTTTCTTTGGATTATAAGCATTTATGATATTTATAACAAGAAATAAGTAAGTACCATGAAAGATAAAGGGTAAACGAATCAAAGAAAATGAGTTTCATTTAAGGTTGTTGGTTTGGGATAAAATACGGTACGAGCCATAATACACCGTATTTATGGATTAGTGCCATACAAGGTACTACATGACCATGATAGTAAGGTGTATAGGTATGTTAAAAGTAAGTAGTATTTTAAGTAATTTGAGATAATTCTTAATTATGTGAGTAATTGGTCAATTATTGGGTAACGGGATATTAACTAATTAACCAAGAAATTATGGGATATGATTCACCCCCTCCCCCCCAAAAAAAAATGTTGCAGTAATGACTCTTAAGTCATTATACATTAGGTGGCAAGATTAAGTCATTAGGGACTATGTGGTTAAGCCACCACATAAAGTGGGCCCACATCCATATATAAGACATATCAAAACTTAAGAGACATTCTAAGTAACGTGAAGATCTTCCAATTTCAACTTACTTAGAAGGCCTCTCTAACTTAGTAACATGAGAATTTTAGCATCTTCAACAAATTCATTTGGTAAGGGAGTTATACAGAAAGGCAAATCCAAGAACGAAGGTGAGGGAATTTGGAAATTCATACGAGACTCCATATTATAATAGCAACGAGATTTTGTGATTCTAAGGGAGTACTGTGCAATCTTTCTCAAGAATATCATATGGATTTTCCCTACTCCAGGTATGTTAAGGCTATTCCTTCTTTGTTTTTGGCATGATCCATACGATATAAATGAAACGAGCAAATGCACAACTTCCTCTATTCATAGAAATACTAGAGTTTCCTATGTTCTTGATTCCCCATATGTCTTATTATTCTATCGTTTGTTCATGGGTCTCAGAAAAATATGTATTTGATAAAGTTTATCCGAAAGGCATATTGATTTTATGACATTCCGAGCAATCTTATTAACGTATTTCTTATGCATTTCATGCATTTATACATGTACATTGACCCATGACCAGATGGCGTTATATATGCGTATATATGTAGATATATGTATATGAGATATGGGAAAAGGTTACGGCATTAAATACGCACCACCACCTGTTCAGCTGGTATATGTTGATGATTTTGCCCATAGTGGCCGAGATGATATGATGGGATTCCCTCAGAAGTTTGATGATGTTATGTACACCTATACTTATGCATGACACGACATTTATACGCACGTGCATGATATTATAAATGTTTCAGGATTTAAAAAATTATTTAGACTTTCAGGCGGAATTCTTTATTCCATGTTTCATCTATGTCTTTTATGTACTGATTTTTATGCCTTACATACTCAATACATTATTCGTACAAATGCCCTATTTCCCGGGGCCTGCGTTTTATGCCCGCAGGTGCAGGTAGACAAGCTCATGGTCCCCCTTCTTAGGATCCTTGATCAACGAGAGTTGGTATGCTCAATTTGATCCGGAGCTGCTTTTGATTTTGGTACGATATGTTTGTATACGTACATGGGTATGACGGGGCCCATTCCCATCCTTGTACAGTTGTATATTCTGTTAGAGGTCTATAAACAGTATGTGTAGTTGGATATATAGTTATCTATGGCAGTCTTGTCGGCTCGCCCTACGGATTCCGCACGTATATGCATATATGTCTTCTGAACAGGTTTCCCTTACGCATGTTATTCTCATAATTCAGCAGATGTTATTCATGTTTATATCTTAGATGCATGGTTAAGGGTTTTCGACATGTAGGACTCGGGCACTCGTCATGGCCCATCGGTTTGGGTCATGACAAAATTGGTATAAGCGCAGTTCTGTCCTAGGGTGGTCTACAAACCGTGTCTCGTGGAATCTTGTTTATGGGCGTGTTGTGCACCACACTTATAAATAGGAGGCTACAAGATATTTAGGATGGTTACTTTTCTTTCTAATCTAGATTGTGCGATAGAACTGAGTCGTAACTATCCACTCCTAATCTTTACCTTATTTATGTTTTTAGTGATTCCTGTTACTACTAGACGACAGGCGCAAGCCACTGGCACGGGTAGGAAGGCTACGAAAGTGTTAGAAAGAGATGTAATTTACACTATAGAGTCAGACCCATTGGAGATCATGGGTTCTATTGAGGAGGATCCTTCCGAGAATCCATATGAGTCATTCGTTCGAATAGTTTCGATCTCGCCAGCAGCAGATGGGGTTAAAGGAGTTCCGACCTCACCAAGGCCCTTAGTTTCATTATCAGGGCTCGTTGATCAGGGGTATAAAGGGAGTGGTGCATGGATTGGCACAACTGGGTTCCCCTCAGGCTCAAAACTATGTCAGGGTATTTATAGACACCAGTACTTCTGAGGTTCCAGATAGTCCACAGTCTTGGGAGTCCGTCAATCAAGGTTTGTCTGTGTATATAATGGGATATGTAGAGGAAGAGGATAGTAGTCGGGCCAAGAGGAGGAAGGTAGCTGATAAGGATATGAAGATTCCGCTTCAAAGTGTGTCTGATCGAGGCTCTCATATAGGACGAGGCAAGGACTCTCTACTGTAGACTTCCTCCAGATGTCAGCTTTTGGTTGGTAAGCTCCACTTCTTCTTGGTGTATTACCAAGTCAGGGTTCTGAATATGTTAGGTTGTTATATGAGGATGTAGGGAGCCCTTTCTCGACTTATATAATTATAGATATGTCATCTTAGAGGTTTTGCAAACAGTATCATGTGTATAGTTTTGGTATGACATGACTACGGCCTTGTCGGCCCCTATGTATCTATATAAACCTTTTTCTGAATTAGTTATGCGAGTTAAGTCCTAATATTGTTACTGATATATATGGATGTGGCCTGTAATGGCCCGTGATAGGTTTGATAATAAACAAGGATAAGGTACGTGGCGCTCGGTTAGGTAGAGCTTAATGTTATAATGGGTATGGATTGGTTGGCTTTTTGTTATGCTAACATCGAGTGTAAATCAAAGATGGTTCGATTTCAATTCCCAGGAGAGCCTGTTTTCGGAATGGAAAGGTAATGTGGCATCGCCGAGAGGTAGATTTATTTCCTATCTGAAGGAAAGGAAAATGATCGAAAAGGATTACATTTATCACTTAGTTCGGGTAAAGGATGTGAAAGTAGAGTCACCAACCATCCAATCTATCCCTGTGGTTAATGAGTTTCCCGATGAACTTCCAGGTCTTCCGCCAGATCGAGAAATTGAGTTTGCTATTGACCTATTGCCAGATACTCAACCAATATCTATTCCTCCCTATAGAATGGCCCCCGTAGAGCTGAAAGAGTTGAAGGAACAACTAAAGGACTTGCTTGAAAAAGGCTTTATCATACCTTGTATATCACCGTGGGGAGCACCTGTGTTATTTGTGAGGAAGAAAGATAGTTTCTTGTGGATATGTATTGATTACAGACAGTTGAATAAGGTGACAATCAAGAATAAGTACCCGCTCCCAAGGATTGATGACTTATTTGATCAGTTGCAAGGTGCCAAGTGTTTCTCGAAGATAGAATTAAGGTCCGGGTACCATCAAGTAAGGGTTAAGGAGAAGGATATTCCGAAGACAACATTCAGGACTAGATATGGGCATTTTGAGTTTCGTGTTATGTCATTCGGTTTGACTAATGCCCCATCAGTATTCATGGATTTGATGAACCGTGTGTTCAGACCCTTTTTAGATATGTTCGTAATTCTATTTATTGATGATATATTGGGTTACTCCCGTTCAGAGGCTGAGCATGCATATCATTTGCGTATGGTGCTCAGAGTTCTACAAAAAGAGAAGTTGTACACCAAACTCTCTAAATGTGAATTCTAGTTGAACTCTATAGTTTGCTCGGTTTGGCAGGTTATTACTGGAGATTTGTAGAGGGATTTTCTTCTCTTTCAGCACCTTTGACAAAGTTGACTCAAAAGGGAGCAAAGTTTCAATGGACTGATGCTTGCGAACGGAGTTTCAAGGCATTGAAGGATAGATTAACTTCAGCACCGGTTCTAACGCTCCCAGAAGGGACCGATGGTTATGTTATTTATTATGATGCTTCGGGGGTTGGATTGGGTTGTGTATGCAGCATGGTAAGGTTGTAGCTTATGCTTCTAGACAGCTAAGAAAGCATGAGAAGAATTACCCGACCCACGATGTAGAGTTAGCCGCGGTGATTCATGCACTAAAGATGTGGAGACACTACTTGTATGGAATTCATGTTGATATTTATACGGATCATAAGAGCCTCCAGTATATCTTCAAGCAAAAAGAATTGAATGTACGTCAAAGGAGATGGTTGAAACTACTTAAAGACTATGACGTTGATATTTTATACCATCCAGGGAAGGCGAATGTAGTAGCCGACGCCCTCAGCTGTAGATCAACCCATGAGATTCATCAGCCAACTAGTCTTGGAGTTCGTTTTTTGGATTCAGGTGATACCAGAATTACTATTCAGGACACATCAACATCCTCTTTAGTAACTGAAGCCAAGGAACGCCAGTATGAGGATCTTGTGTTAGCTCATTATAGAGATACAACCCCTCTGAAGGAGAAGACACCATTTGAAATTACAGGAGATGGGGTCCTCAGATATCGAGGACGATTATGTGTCCCTAATGTTGCAGGGCTGCGCTGGCAGGTTATGGGAGAAACTCACTATTATCATTATTCTATACACACAAAGATGTATCATGATATCAGGGAAATATATTGATGGGACAAAATGAAAAAGGATATAGCGGAGTTTGTTGCTCAGTACCGTAACTGTCAGCAGGTTAAGATGGAGCTTCAAAAAAATATGAAAAAAAACTCGGTGGATTATTGTAGGCAATAGAGATTCCGACTTGGAAGTGGGAAGTAATCAATATGGATTTCATCGTAGGTTTACCGCGTACCTAGCGTAAGTTCGATTCAATATGGGTGATTGTTGATAGACTTACAAAATCAGCCCCTTTTCTGCCTGTTAGGACTACATATTCCGCAGAGGATTATGCAAGGCTTTACATTAAGGAGATAGTACGACTTCATGGTGTCCCTATATCTATTATCTCGGATAGAGGAGATCAGTTTACAACTAATTTCTAGAGGTCTTTCCAAAAAGTATTGGGGACTCAGGTAAGTCTTAGTACAATATTTCATCCCCAGACAGACGGACAAGCTGAGCGTACTATTCAGACACTTGAGGATATGTTACGGGTTTATATGATAGACTTCAAGAGTAGCTGGGATGATCATCTACCGCTTATTGAGTTCGCATATAATAATAGCTATCATTCCAGTGTTCAGATGGCTCCATATGAAGCTCTTTATGGACGGAAGTATAGATCGCCTATAGGATGGTTCGATGTTGGAGAAACTAAGTTAGTAGGACCAGAATTGGTACAACAAGCAATCGAGAAGATTAAGCTTATACAGGAAAGGCTATTAGCAGCTCAAAGTCATCAAAAGTCTTATACGGATAATCGACGACGAGACTTGGAGTTTCAGGTTGACGATTAGGTATTCCTAAAGGTATCACCGATGAAAGGCGTTATGAGGTTTTGAAAGAAAGGAAAATTTAGCCCTCGGTACATTGGACCATATAAGATCATACGTAAGGTAGGTCATGTAGCATATGGGTTAGACTTGCCTTCTGACTTGGAGTCTGTACATCTAGTCTTTCATGTGTCTATGCTTCATAAATATATCAGAGATCCTTCTAGAGTCGTGTCATTTGACGATGTTCGGGTCACAGAGCAGCTATCATATGAGGAAACTCCCATTGCTGTATTAGACAGACAGGTTCGGAGATTGAGGACTAAAGACATAGCTTCGGTGAAAGTACTTTGGAAAAACAAAAATGTGGAAGAAATGACTTGGGAAGCCGAAGAAGACATGAAGTCTAGGTATCCTCGCTTATTTCCTCTTCCAGAGAAGGATCCGACTGATACATCACAGCCTTAAGGTACGTGTATGGGTTCTTATATTAGTTATTATCATTGGTCGTGTGATAGCATCCTAGGAAGCTCAACTCGATTCAAGGACAAGGATGAAGCTTTGGAATCTCAAAGATAGCCTTTAACAATATATCAAGCTAAAGAGTTGCAAAAAAAAGGCCATTAGACTTCAAGTGCAAATAAAGAAGCTTTTAATTGTGGAGGACGAGCTCAAGACCAAAGGAGATAAATTATACAAGTTTTACAATTATTTGATGGCCCAAATTGAAGTCCAAGAGGAGGAAGATAGAGTCCAGAAATCGGCCCTTGAAATCTAGCAAAAGGGCACCTAGAAGAGCCCAAAATGAGCTTAAAAGAGGTCCAAATGGGGGTGTTTGAAATGGAGCCCAATTGGAGTCCAAACCAATGGCCCAAACTAGTAGTTTTAATGCCCAAATCTGCCCCAAAGGGATTTGGCCGCTCCCTACCTAATTTTGTGACTTTTCTTATTTCTTAGCAACCACCCTCCTAATTTTGATGACTTTGTTACCCCTTAGCAGCCCCCTACCTAATTGTAATGACTTTTTATGCCTTAGTACTCCGATAAATAAGGAGTTCTTCTCATTCATTGAGACACTTTATTACTGATTAAGTATATCATACTTTGAGAGTTCTTTTGAATCTTTGTTAATTGTGCTTTGAGATTTATCTTTCAACCTTTACTAGTTCATAGTTCAAGTTAGTAAGATTACTTCTCTATTGTGATATCTTTGATTCCTTTGTGGTATTCTTAGAAGGCGATTAATACTAGTTATTAATTGTTGTCTCAAGTTACTCGTAAAGCGGTCAAGATCCAAATCTATTGTTTTGATTTGCTTTTAAGTAAAGACGTTTGATTTCTTCAATAAATCAAGACGTTGTTTCTTTGATCTTGTCAAGGCTATAGAACTTGCGTTCTTGAAATTCTTTTCTTGAATTTTCCCATATCCTTTATTTTCTGCCTTTTAGTTCTAGTTGTTCAATTCCTTATTGTTATTGCTTCCGAATTTACTTTTCAAATTCTTACTCTAGTTTGTATTTCTGACCTAGTCGTTATCAAGTGGTATCAGAGCGATACTATCAAGGTTTCGTTCTTGATAATTCTGGGGATTTCTTGAATATTAAGAGCAAAAAAAAATAGTTAAAAAAAATGAAAAAACAGTTTAAAAAATCAATTGCTTGCTCTCCAGGAACTTTCTTTTGTATCTAATTGTTTCCAAAACCTATCAAAGGAAACAAGAATAGGGGATCCCAGCTTTCAAAGATAAGACAAAAATTTAATTTTTCTTACTCTTTCTAATCTAAATATATAATTATTTCCTTTTTGTTCGTGTCTTGTTTCAACCGTGCCTAATAGTTCTATGATTTGGTTCTTCTTTCATTTGTTCCCCAAAAAATCTGAATTTTACTACTAAGAATTTCATACGAGTTGGGTTTAACTATAAATCTACAAAGTATTTTGTTCAAAGGTTATTTCGAGAGGAAAAAAAAAGGCAAGAGAGGTGAGAGCATTATAGGGAAAAAGCCAAATTTGAGAGATACATATTTCCCTTAATCTATGTCAAGATGTCTCAAATAGGTAGTTACAGTGGAAGGAGGAAAGCTATGACTCAACAACTTGAAAAGTCGAACTTACAGTATACCGAATGGAAGGAAGACAATGGTAAAGTTATTTTTCAAACAAGAGCTAAAGTGATGTCTGCAATTTATGCCCTTAGAATTGATAAAGCATTTGGTTATAACTTAATTAGCACTTATATGGTTGAGAAATTTAACTTTCCCTGTGTTGAACATATTGAACCCTACATGTTGAAAGGAGTAAAGATAGATAAAAGAGTGTTCTTGCCATTCTCTATTGGAAGGTATGAGGATGTAATTTGGTGTGATGTCATTTCGATGATTAGTTTTCATATCTTGTTGGGATGGCCATGGTATGTCTGTAGAAGTGCTTCATATAGTATTGAAAAAAATAGATACTCCTTTGAGATTAATGGGAAGAAACTCATTCTTGGGCCTTTGACTCCCTCACAAATTTGTGAAAATGAAAAGATTGTTAAAGAGAATATGAAAAAATATAATAGAGAAAAGAATGAGAGGAGTAAGGGAGTGCATGTTGACATTCCAAGAGAGGAAAAAGAAGAGGTTGTCTTGAGTGAAAAGAGTGGGATGTCAAGTGAGGTAAAGAGTGATATTGAAAGAAAAGAAAAGAGAGAAGGTAATGAGATGAACAAAGTCTGTGAGGTAGAGAGAGAAAAGCAAGAGGGATTGAGTGAAAGCAAAGAAAAACTCTTTAGTGAGAGAAAAGAGGCTAAGGGTGAGGAAAACGTTAGTCTTGTGATAAAAGCTAAAGAGAGTGTAAGCAAGAAAAAAGTTTCTTTACTTCCTAATCCATTAACTCTTTCTTTTTTTAGTTCTTGTGATTTTTTGCAACCACGCGTTGAAATACCTTTTGAAAGGGGTGGTGAGGCGCAGGAAATGGTGGCAAAAGATCCAATTAGATTCCAACATGAATTTGGCGATATCTATTATTATTGGATGGTGGAAGATAAAAGCTTGGTTAAATTGTTTGTTATTGAACATTTTGACTATTTTCATTCTTATTTACAGGGTTATGACATGGAGTTGCCTAAAAGCATTGCTAAGTTGTAGCCATTGCATAAATGAATACAAGGTGATGATGTTCCATTGGTAAATAAGTCCAAGTACGGTATGTATAATTGGTTTATTTTCATTCTTGGCCTTTCTAGAACACCTAAGGTATTTTTGGAGATAATGAATTATACTCTTATTTCTTATGTTGGTGACTTTATAATTTTTGTGGATGATGATATTTTGATGCACATCAAGTCATTAACTGTAATATCTAAGTTAAAGTGCGAGAGTAATTTGCTTCCTTTTGAAATTGTGTATGACATAGATGATTATGTATTCCAACTTGGTGGAAAGAGGCATGATATTTATGAGAAGAGGCTTGTGAATGAGTTAAATATTTCATCTTCTCTTATTCAAGTGGCTAATGAGTTTTCATGTGATAAATTGCTAGAATATGATTTTTGTTGTGTGATGGGGAGTCATTCTTCAAGTCATGTTCATTGTGAGCTTGTAAAAGTATTTGTTACTAGTAAAGATGATATGTATGATTGTTGTAACACTTGTGATCAAATACTCTTTCATGTAGAGGAATCTATGAGATTTGTAATTGTAGATAGTTGGCTATATCATGAAAGTATCTTCTTTGATACATGTGGTAGAGATACTTATATTAAATGGATGTGTGGTCAATCTTTTATAATTTCTTTGTCATGTATACCTATGGACTACCTTACTGACAAGATCGAATTGCAAGTTCCATTGCATGGCGCATCTACGAGAGGTTTTTATTGTAGTGATCTAGGTAGGCATAAATTTTGTTGGGATGATGATATCCATATGCTTTAAGGTCAAAATTCGAGGACGAATTTTCTTCAAGAAGAGGGGAATGATAGCATCCTAGGAAGCTCAACTCTATTCAAGGATAAGCATGAAGCTTTGGAATCTCAAAGGTGGCCTTTAACAATATGTCAAGCTAAAGAGTTGCAAAATAAGGCCATTAGACTTCAAGTGCAAATAAAGAAGGTTTTAATTGTGGAGGGCGAGCTCAAGACCAAAGGAGATAAATTATATAAGTTTTACAATTATTTGGTGGCCCAAATTGTAGTACAAGAGGAGGAAGATTGAGTCCCGAACTCGGCCCTTGAAATCTAGCAAAAGGGCACCTAGAAGAGCCCAAAATGAGCTTAAAAGAGGTTCAAATTGGTGTTTTTGAAATGGAGCCCAATTGGAGTCCAAACCAATGGCCCAAACTAGTAATTTTAAGGCCCAAATCTGCCCCAAAGGGATTTGGCCGCCTCCTACCTAATTTTGTGACTTTTCTTATTTCTTAGCAACCACCCTACCTAATTTTGATTATTTTGTTACCCCTTAGCAGCCCCCTACCTAATTGTAATGACTTTGTATGCCTTAGTACTCCTATAAATAAGGAGTTCTTCTCATTGATTGAGACACTTCATTATTGATTAAGTATATCATACTTTGAGAGTTCTTTTGAACCTTTATTAATTGTGCTTTGAGATTTATCTTTCAACCTTTACTAGTTCATAGTGCAAGGTAGTAAGATTACTTCTCTATTGTGATATCTTTGATTCCTTTGTGGTATTCTTAAAAGGCGATTAATACTAGTTATTAATTGTTGTCTCAAGTTACTTGTAAAGCGGTCAAGATCCGAATCTATTGTTTTGATTTGCTTTTAAGTAAAGGCGTTTGAGTTCTTCAATAAATAAAGACGTTGTTGCTTTGATCTTGTCAAGGCTATAGAACTTGCGTTCTTGGAAGTTCTTGGAATTCTTTCCTTGAATATTCCCATATCCTTTATTTTCTACCCTTCAGTTATAGTTGTTCAATTCCTTATTGTTATTTCTTCCGCATTTACTTTTTAAATTCTTACTCTAGTTTGGATTCCCGACCTAGTCGTTATCATCGTGTAAGGCCATGGTCGTGGGTGATGATTGTGGCAATATGTGGCATTGAATTATTGAGTTCTCTACATGAAGGATTGATAGTAGTATTGTTACAAAGGCGACTCTGCCAAAGTTTATATGGATCCCGAGCAGTTAAACATTCGAGGACGAATGTTTCTAAGGGGGAAAAAATGTTACATCTCGCATTTTCGTACCTTAAAGTTTCATCTTCAGTTAATTGACGTGGACTCGGGGATGAGATGTTTTTGAGATTATAAGCATATATGTTATTTATAAGAAGCAATAAGTAAGAACCGTGAGAGATAAAGGGTAAACAAATCAAAGAAAATGAGTTTCGTTGACGGTTGTTGGTTTGTGATAAAATACGATACGAGCCATAATACCTTGTATTTATGGATTAGTGCCATACAAGGTACTACATGACCATGATAGTAAGGTGTATAAGGTATGTTAAAAGTGAGTAGTATTTTAAGTAAGTTGAGATAATTTTTAATTATGTGGGTAATTGGTTAATTATTGGGTAATAGGACATTACCTAATTAACTAAGAAACTATGGGATAAGTTTAACCCCCCCCCCCCAAAACGTGGCAGCACCCCAACCCTTAGGACTCTTAAGTCATTATACATTAGGTGGCAAGATTAAGTCATTAAGGATTATGTGGTTAAGCCACCACATAAAGTGGGGCCCACATCCATATATAAGACATATCAAAACTTAAGAGACATTCTAAGTAACGTGAAGATCATCCAATTCCAACTTACTTAGAAGGCCTCTCTAACTTAGTAACGTGAGAATTTTAGCATCTTCAACAAATTCATTTGGTAAGGGATTTATACATAAACGCAAAGCCATGAACGAAGGTGAGGGAATTTGGAAATTCTTATGAGACTCCATATTATAATAGCAACGGGATTTTGCGATTCTAAGGGAGTACGGCGCAATCTTTCTCAAGAATATCATACGGATTTTTCCCTACTCCAAGTATGTTAAGGCTATCCCTTCTTTCTTTTTGGCATGATCCATACGGTACAAACGAAACGAACAAATGCACAACTTCCATAAATGACTCTATTCATAGAAATACTAGAGATTCCTATGTTCTTGATTCCCCATATGTTTTATTATTCTATCGTTTGTTCATAGGTCTCAGAAAAATACGTATTTGATAAAGTTTATCCGAAAGGCATATTGATTTTATGACATTCCGAGAAATCTTATTAACGTATTTCTTATGCATTTCATGCATTTATACATGTACATTGACCCATGACCAGATGACGTTATATACACGTATATATGTAGATATATGTATATGGGATATGGAAAAAGGTTACGGCGTTATATACGCACCACCACCAGATCAATTGGTATATGTTGATGATTTTGCCCACAGTGGCCGAGATGATATGATGGGATGCCCTTAGAGACTTGATGATGTTATACTTATGCATGACACGACATTTATACGCACGTGCATGACACTATAAATGTTTCAGTTTTTACAAAGTTATTTAGACTTACAGGCAGAATTCTTTATTCTGTGTTTCATCTATGTCTTTTATGTACTGATTTTTATGCCTTACATACTTAATACATTATTCGTATTGACGCCCTATTTCCCGGGGCCTGCGCTTCATGCCCGCATATGTAGGTAGACAAGCTGATGGTCCCCCTTCTTAGGATCCTTGATCAAAGAGAGTTGGTGTGCTCCATTTGATCCGGAGCTGCTTTTGATTTTGGTACGATATGTTTGTATACATACATGGGTATGACGGGGCCCAGTCCCATCCTTGTACAGTTGTTTATTCTGTTAGAGGTCTGTAGATAGTATGTATAGTTGGATATATAGTTGTCTATGCAGCCTTGTCAGCTCGCCCTACGCATTCCGCACGTATATGCATATATGTCTTCTGGACAGGTTTCCCTCACACATGCTATTCTCGTAATTTAGCAGATGTTATTCATGTTTATATCTTAGATGCATGCTTAAGGGTGTTCGACAGGTAGGACTCGGGCACTCGTCATAGCCCATCGGTTTAGGTCGTGACATTACCGCAAGACGGGTAAGGGTCATCAATAATGCGAAAAGACGACAAAGATGAAGAGGTATAGTATCTATACGTAGATCATCGTAGCACTAAATCTTAGTACTCCCCTAAAGGGGGAAATATGGAGTGATGTGGCATTATGTCAGAATTGAGTGGTTCTAATAACTATGGAATGGTAAAGGAAAAATGCGATAAAAATAGGAAAAGGGATGAGATTGCACTGATTCAAATCCTACAGATATGCTACGATTCCAGAACATTATGCAAACACGATGTCAAGGAGAGGAAGTAAGGGTTCCTTCCTGAGATGTTATAGATAGATAAGGAGCCAGTGCAAGACGTAAGTTAAGACAAAGGAAATAACCCAAGAAAGATTACGCGGAATATTGATATGAGAATGGGCCAACTAGCAGGAAGAGCCTAGTTATGGCTAGACAAGAGGATACAGAAAAATCAACAGATCGTGCAAGATAAACATAGTGAACCCCAGCATGGGGAATTCAGTCTCGCAGAAATGATATCGTGATCCTTGAAAAATATTCAGATAGGAGTTGGGGTAGTTAAAAGTACCATATGAGTGTTATGAAAATAAAAGAGAATGCCACTGGGAAGACAGTCAAAATATTAGTTCAGAAGCAACCCTACAAGTACAAGGGCATGGAAATAAGTAAATACGGATAATTATAGGCGGGGAAAAACATCAAAAATTTCGTCAAGTATACAATGTGATAAGCTCGCAGCTTTACAAGAGTCAGAGGGTCCTCCCTAAGTACTTTAGTGAAAGACTAGCTGAGGAAATAAGGAAGAAGGTTCCAACCTAAGCACAGTGACCTAAAGAGGAAATGGTCTTGTAACAACAGTCTCATAACAACAATGTATGCACTCCATAAGAAAGTGGCAGCTATCGTGGCTAATGAACGGGAAGAAGAAGAAAAAAATCAAAGGTTATATTCAAGATCATATGGGTTGTATGGAATTCCAAAATGTGTGGGCACTAAAATAAGTCAAGTATTCATGCAACAAGTGGCAAAACGACCAGGAAAAGTAATTGCTTACATTTAAAGAAAGTTGAGAAGGAACGAAAGGAATTATTTGATCAATGATCCTAAGTTAGTTATGTTATGAACGCACTTAAGATTTCAGATTATTATCCATGCAGCATATATGTTGACAATCATACAGCCGTAGAAGACTCCGGTATAAGTTAAAAGAAAGAATTGAGTCCAGGTCATAGATAAAGGATTGAATTGTTAGGAAATTATATCATGGATATTCCATAGCGCCAGATCATGAAAATACCCTAAGCCGCAGATCAGAAAATAGCTTAAGCCTACATATAACTGATCAGAGGGAAGAGGAAACTAAAGAGTTACATCAACTAAGTTAAACAGGAGTCTGATCATTGGACCCAAAAAAATTATAGAAATCGTGATTGACAACATAGCTGAATCACTCTTAATATTAGAGGTACAAGAGAGATAGTACAACAACCATATTCTATAACGGCTCTACGATAAAGCCAGTTAGAAGAGTACCAGCCTCATAAGAAGTCAGTATGAAGCTCCCACCGGATTGTGTATGCACCAGAGGTGCAAGTTGTATAATAGAGCTTCAATTTATGGATGTAAATTATACCTATGTGGAAGGGAGATCATGAAAGAGATAGAAGATATGATGCAAGATTTTAAGGTAAGTAAGGTAAAGGTGAACAACGTACGAGTTACCCAAATGCAGAAGGTTGTGAATAGACCATACTTCCGATAAAAGGTTAGAAGCGCTAGGATTCAATATCCAAGAATGATGGCGGCGGCGTCAGTGGCATATCTTCCAACCTATGGTTTCTAGGTATCGAGAAGTCTAATTAAGAGAATAAAGAAGAGTTAGAAATGATGTGATGTCTCGCTTGATGTTCCATGATGACATAAGGAAATTTACGATTAAAGTAAGTTGAAGGAAGGTTGCGAGTAGTATAAAGTATGGTAAAGTGACAAGGTATTAGGATGACGTTTGGGCCTTTGATTAAGTAATGAATTGTAGGATGGTTATACCCAAGTAACCAAGGGGGATTTCATGAATTGTACAACATTAAAATACTTACGTAAGGTGAATCATATTGGGATGCTATGAAATATGGTTATGGATGTATGGTATCATCCCCAGGTGGATCAGGAAAATCACTTCAAATGTTAATCGATGCAACGTTAAGGTGAATCAACAATGGATGGACAAAAGTCACAAAGTATGAGATGAGATTAGGCCGTTATTCTTAAGATGAACGGTAATGAGGAAGCATTAAAAGACTTAGCTTTATGCATATAGGATAAGCAACAAGAGTATCCTGGAGTTTGGCAGCAGACCTCAGTAATGATAAATCGAAGTAAGAGTTATGGTATAGTATGACCTACTTAGATGTAGTAAAGCTAATATAGTATGGCCTACTTAGATGTAGTAAAGCTAATGACGCCCAGAGACACAACTTGTCATAATTCTGTATATGTTCACAAAGTAAGGTCTAGAGAATGGCTAAAAGCTGGAAGAAAGAGGAGAGAAGAGTCGCATAGGCACACATACAAAGTCAGAGTCATACAATATGCATGATAGAAGGTAACAACAGTTACGAGATTGGAAGGATTCCGAACACAAGTCGTGGTATGAGAGAAGAGACCTAGAGGGGGGAATGCCTTGGCCTTTGGATTTATTCACAGAACAATTGCCTAGATGGCAAGGAGAGAATACTAAAGTATTCGGAAGACATGGGTTATGAATATGATAAGTGCATCAGTCAACATTCGAGGATGAATTTTCCAAAGGAGGGAATGATGTTACGCTCTGTAGTATTATATTACAATGATTATAGGCTCCGCAGTATTATATTATGATGATGTTACGCTCCGCAATATTTTATTACAACGATGTTATACCCTGTAGTATTGTACGTTGAATTTGTCGTAAGATAATTGACATCAGTTCAAGGACAAGATTAGTTGGAGATTATAAGTATTATGCTATTTCAAACAAGTGATGAGTGAACTCGTAAAGGTGAAAGGGTAAACAAATCAAAGAAAATGAGTTTTGTTGAAGGTTGTCAATTTGGGATATAATACGATTCGAGCAATAATACCCGGTATTTATGGACTAGTGCCATACAAGGTACCACATGACCATGATAGTAAGGTGTATAAAGTGTGTTAAAAGTGTGTAGTATTTTAAGTAATTTGAGATAATTCTTACTTATGTAGGTAATTGGTTAATTATGGATTTTTAAGTGGGAGATTAACATGTAATTGAATTTGTGGATAATGTTTAAGGGGGACACCATCCCCAACATGGAAGCAAGCTAATGCCTAAATTAAGTAACTCTTACCCACAAGACAAGGTGGCACACTTAGAGGAGCTCTTGGCTAAGTCATCACCTAAGTGGGCCCCACCCCCACTAAGGTAAAAGACTTCTCAAAGTCATAAAGAATGATGCTTAGCAAAGTGATTTTCTTGAGAAATGCTTGTATCTCATCTACATAGCAACGTGATTTTCTTGAACAAAATTCAAATGAGATTTCTTAATGAAATAGCAAAGAGAGGTATCATACAAAAAGAGATGCATATGTGATAAGTAAACTGAGATTTTCATACCATCTTCAACAAAATGGAGATGCTTACATCAAAATCTCCAAGACATGTGTTAGCAACGGGATTCACACAAAATGTGTTAGCAACGAGATTCACAACAAAATGAAGACATTTACATCTTCTAAGTGACGGGTCTTCAGCAAGAATTTTCATACGAAATTATACTGTGTAATAGCAACGGGATTTGCAATTCTAAAAGAGCACGGTAAAATCTTTCTCAAGAATATCATACGGATTTTTTCCTACTCCGATATTGCCGTCACGTGTTTTGTCGCGATTGTCATGTGTTAGAGGGATTGTCTAGAGAATCTACTCAGGTGTGTTAAGGTTATCCCTTCTTTATTTTGGCATGATCCAAATGATACAAATGAAACGAGCAAAATACGCAACTTTCATAAATGATTATATTCATAGAAATACTAGGGGTGTCTATATTCTTGATTCCCCATATGTCTTATTATTCAATCATCTATTCATGGGTCTCAGAAAATACGTAAGTGGATAAAGTTTATTTCATGATATTAATCAGAGGCATAATGGTCTTATGACGTCCCGAGAGATTTTATTGACGTACTTCTCATGCATTGCATTCATTTATACATGTACATTGACCCATGACCAGATGGCGTTATATACGCATATATATGTACATTATATGTATATGGGATATGGGAAAAGGTTACGGCGTTATATACGCACCACCACCTGATCAGCTGGTATTCGTTGATGATTTGCCCACAGTGGCCGAGATGATATAATGGGATGCCCTCAGAGGCTTGATGGCGTTATGAACGCATATACCTAAGCATGGTATGACATTTATACGCATATGCATGACATTGTAAATATTAATGATTCACAGAGTTATTCAGTCATACATGTCGAGTATTTTACTCCATGTTTCTCTCATGTCTATTGTTTACTGATTTTCATTCCTTACGTACTCGGTACATTATTTGTACTGACGTCCCTTTGCCTGGGGACAATGCGTTTCATGCCCGTAGGTCCCGATAGAAAGGTTGAGAGTCCTCCAAGTAGGTTATCAGCTCAGCGGAAGGTGTTGGTTTTGCTTCGGAGTTGCTTATGTGGTCAGTATAATTAGGATATGTATTGATTAGTATGGAGAGGCCCTGCCCCGACCTTTATGAAATTTATGTACTCTTAGAGGCTTGTAGACATATGTCGTGTACGTGAAAGATTGTACGGCCTTGTCGGCCTATGTTCAGTGTAATTTTTGTCTTATAGGCCAGTATGTCATATGTATAAGTTTGTATTCCCTCATGCTTTACTCCGGTTCATTTACCTATGATAGAATGCTACGAAAGATACGTTACGTTGGTACTCGGTTGAGTAAGGTACCGGGTGCCCGTCGCGGCGCATCAGTTTGGGTCATGACACCCATGACCAAATGGCGTTATATACGCGTATATTATATGTATATGGGATATGGATAAAGGTTATAGCGTTATATACGAACCACCACCTCAGAGGCTTGATGATATTATGTACACCTATACATATGCATGACAGGCATTTATACGCACATGCATGACATTATATATGTTTTAGAATTTACAAAGTTATTCAGACTTACAGGCGGATTTCTTTATTCCATGCTTCATCTATGTCTTTTATGTACTGATTTTCATGCCTTACATACTCAGTACATTATTCGTACTGACGTCCTATTTCCCGGGGCCCGTGTTTCATGCCCGCAGGTACAGGTAGACAAGCTAACAGTCCCCCTTCTTAGGATCCTTGATCAGCGATAGTTGGTGTGCTCCATTTGATCTGGAGCTGCTCTTGATTTTGGTACGATATGTTTGTATACATATATGGGTATGACGGGGCCCAGTCCCATCCTTGTACAGTTGTATATTCTATTAGAGATCTGTAGACATTATGTATAGTTGGATATATAATTGTCTATGGCACCCTTGTCGGCTCGCCCTACGCATTCCGCACGTATATGTATATATGTCTTTTGGACAGGTTTACCTCACGCATGTTATTCTCGTAATTCAGCAGATGTTATTCATGATTGTATGTTAGACGCATGCTTAAGGGTGTTCGACATGTAGGACTCGGGCACTCGTCATGGCCCATCGGTTTGGGTCGTGACAGAAAAGCAGTACATAATAGACATGAAAGAAACTTGAAGTAAAAGACTCAACCTGTAAGTCTGAAAAGCTATGTTAATCATGAGATATTTATAATGTCATGCATATGTGTATAAATGTCATACCATCTCGGCCATTATAGGCGAAATCATCAACGTATACCAGCTGATCAAGTGGTAATTGATAGCATCCTAGGAAGCTCAAATCTATTCAAGGACAAGAATGAATCTTTTGAATCTTAAAGAGGGCCTTTAACAAGATGTCAAGCTAAAGAGTTGCAAAACAAGGTCATTAGACTTCAAGTGCAAATAAAGAAGTTGTTAATTGGGATGGAGAGTTCAAGGATAAAGGATATGAGTTGTCTAGGTGTTATAATTATTTTATGGTCCAAATTCATGTCCAAGAAGAGTTGGATAAGATCCCAAGAGATATCCTCTGAAGAAGGTCCAAATCATGCCACTATTGGACCTATTTGAAAAATGTGTCCAAACTTGCAGCCCAATAAGTCCTACATGAAATCACGTTTTTATAACATAAAAATTACTTACTTGCTGCCCAAAAAAGGTTCAATAGGCGTGATAGAAGTTGGGTACAAGTTGGTGCCAAGTTGCTTGCAAGTTGCCTTCAAGAATTCCAAGATCCTATCCATGATTGGTTTGGGACTTTCAAGATTCTATCCTAGATTGGTTTTAACTTATTTCCATATATTTTGGTACTAGATTTATTGCTTTCCTAGGTAGTTAAGGTTATGTTTTCCTTTTCCTAAGATTGTTGGAGTTACTTTCCAAGATTGACTTGGTTTTTGTTTCCTAGTGTTTTTCCTTTTCCTAAGGTATTTGGATTTGTTGTCCAAAGTAGTTTAGGACTTTATTTCCTTATTTTTAGGTAGGAATTTCGTGACCCCCTCTCTATATAAAGGGGTGTCTTCTTTATTTTTAGATTTTAGATTATTATAGACAATATCAATAAAAATTGTGAGATTTTTCTAGCACTCTTGTGTGTGGCTACTCTTGGATTTATTCTTCAACCTTCAAGACTCAACTTAAGGTGGTAAGATTCAACCCTTTTCGAAATCTTAGATCACTTCTAGGTATTCAAGAAAGGTGATAAGTTTAGACTTATTGTTGTTCTTGTTATTCTAAAGGGTCGGGTTTCACAATCTATCTCTTGTTTTTAAATCTCTACCAAAGGCGATTAGTTCTTCGTTAGCTAATTGTTGTTGTTTGGATTCAACTTCAAAAATAGACTTCTTGAATTCAAGAAACTCTTTCTTGAATTCAATCTATCTTTAATTTCTGTCTTCTTCTTTGTTCATTTATTTTCTTTTAGCTTCCACATATTTTTTGATTTTTCTTATTTTTCTTTACTAATTCTTGAATCCTCTATCGTGTTGTTATCAAGTGATATCAGAGCATAGGCTAATCAAGATTTCAATCATGATAATCTTGGGACGTTCTTGAGCAAAACAAAACCAAAAAATAAAAACACAAATCGGCCCAAAGAAAGGCATTATGGCTCATTATTATTTGTAGAATTCAAGTGTTATTTGGTTTCCAAGTCAAGAATGAAAACAAGAAGAGGGGGTCCTAGTTCTTGAAGATTAAGGTAACTTCTTTCCTTATTCTTGTTGGTTTTGGGTTTCCTAAATTCTTTCCTTTTTTATTCTACTAACCAATTCCTATTCTTCCAAGGTTTGGTCCTTCACTTTCCTTTTCACTTTCTAACTCCACATTCTTATCACTAAGGGTTGTGACTAGTAAGGTTTATTAATAAATCTAAAGATTAATGACCAAGAGTTGCTTTGAGTGGAAAAAGGCAAGAGAGGCGAGAAAATTAGATGAAAAAGCCAAATTTGAGAGATACATAATTCTTCTAATCTTTGTTCAAGATATTTCAAACAGGTAGTTATAGTGAAAGGAGGCGAGCTATGACTCAACAACTTGAAAAGTCGAACTTACAATATACCGAATGGAAGGAAGACAATGGTAAAATTATTTTTCAAACAAAAGCTAAAGTGATATCTGCGATTTGTGCCCTTAGAATTGACAAAAGAGTTTGGTTATAACTCAATTAGCACTTATATGGTTGAAAAATTTTAACTTGCCTTGTGTTGCGCATATTGAACCCTCCATGTGATTCCCATGAATAATTATCATATCTTGTTGGGAAATCCACGGTATGCCTATAGAAGAGCTTCATATAACATGGAAAAAAATAGATACTCTTTTGAGGTTAACGGGAAGAAACTTATTCTTGGATCTTTGACTCCCTCACAAATTTATGAAGATGAAAAGACTGTTAAAGAGAATATGGAAAAATATGAGAGAGAAAAGAATGAGAGGAGTAAGGGAGTGCATGTTGACATCCCAACAGAGGAAAATGAGAGGTTGTATTGAGTGAAGAGAATGGGATGTCAATTGAGAAAAAGAGTTAGCTTGAGGGAAAAGAAAAGAGAGAAGGCAATGAGTTAAGAAAAGTCTTTGAGGTAGAGAGAGAAAAACAAGAGGGTTTGAGTAAAGAAGAAGAAAAAAACTTTAGTGAGAGAAAAGAAGTTAAGGGTGAAGAAAAAGTTAGTCTTGTGATAAAAGCCAAAGAGAGTGTAGGCAAGAAAATATTTTCTTTACTTCCTAACCTATTAAATCTTTCTTGTGTTAGTTCTTGTGTTTTTGTGTAGCCATATGTAGAAAGACATTTTGAAAGGGGAGGTGAGGCACAAGAGACGGTAGCAAAGAATCCAATCGGATTCCAACATGAATTTAGCGAAATCAATTCTTGTTAGATGGTGGAAGATAAAAAGCTTGGTTAACGATAACGACTAGTTCGGGAATCCAAACTAGAGTAAGAATTTGAAAAGTAAATGCGGAAGAAATAACAATAAGGATTTGAACAACTAGAACTAAAGGGCAGAAAATAAAAGATATGGGAAAATACAAGGAAAGAATTCCAAGAACTTCCAAGAACGCAAGTTCAATAGCCTTGACAAGATCAAAGCAACAACGTCTCGATTTATTGAAGAAATCAAACGCCTTTCCTTAAAAGCAAATCAAAACAATAGATTCGGATCTTGACGGCTTTACGAGTAACTTGAGACAATAATTAATAACTAGTATTAATCGCCTTCTAATAATACTACAAAGGAATCAAAGATATCACAATAGAGAAGTAATCTTACTACCTTGAACTATGAACTAGTAAAGGTTGAAAGATAAATCTCAAAGCACAAGTAACAAAGGCTCAAAAGAACTCTCAAAGTATAATATACTTAATCAATAATGAAGTATCTCAATGAATGAGAAGAACTCTTTATTTATAGGAGTAAAACTCCTTAAAATTAGGTAGGGGGTTGCTAAGGAGTAACAAAAGTCATCAAAATTAGGTAGGGTGGTTGCTAAGAAATAAGAAAAGTCACAAAATTAGGTAGGGAGCGGCCAAATCTCTTTGGGGCAGATTTGGGCCTTAAAACTACTAGTTTGGGCCATTGGTTTGTACTCCAATTGGGCTCCTTTTCAAATACCCCCCTTTGGATCTCTTTTAAGCTCATTTTGGGCTCTTCTGGGTGCTCTTTTGCTAGATTTCAAGGGCCGAGTTCGGGACCGAATCTTCCTCCTCTTGGACTTCAATTTGGGCCACTAATTAATTTAAAAACTTGTACAATTTATCTCCTTTGGCCTTGAGCTCGTCCTCCACAATTAAAAGCTTCTTTATTTGCACTTGAAGTCTAATGGCCTTGTTTTGCAACTCTTTAGCTTGACATCTTGTTAAAGGCCATCTTTGAGATTCCAAAGCGTCATCCTTGTCCTTGAATAGAGTTGAGCTTCTTAGGATGCTATCATTCCCCTCTTCTGGAAGAAAATGCGTTCTTGAATTTCGACCTTGCAAGAAAAAGAAAACACGCACTAGTAAATGGCATCCACTAAACTGAAAATATAGTAGGAATAAAACAAGATAGTGACCATGTGTCCATTTAACCCAATTAATCTTAATAGGTGTAAATACACCCTTATAAAGCATATGGACATCATCATCCCAATAAAATTTATGCCTACCTAGATAAATACAATAAAAACCTCTCTTAGATGCGCCATGCAATGGAACTTGCAATTCGATCTTATCGGTAAGGTAGTCCATAGGTATACATGACAAAGAAATTATAAAATATTGACCAAAAATCCATTTAATATAAGTTTCTCTACCACATGTATCAAAGAAGATACTTTCATGATACATCCAACTATCTATAATTACAAATCTCATAGATTCCCCTACATGAAAGAGTATTTGATCACAAGTGTTACAACAATCATGCATATCATCTTTACTAATAACAAATACTTTTACAAGCTCACAATGAACATGACTTGAAGAATGACTCCACATCACACAACAAAAATCACATTCTAGCAATTTATCACATGAAAAATCATTAGCCACTTGAATAAGAGAAGAAGAAATATTTAACTCATTCACAAGCCTCTTCTCATAAATTTCATGCCTCTTTCCACCAAGTTGGAATACATAATCATCTACGTCATACACAATTTCAAAAGGAAGCAATTTACTCTTGCACTTTAACTTAGATATTACAGTTAATGACTTGATGTGCATCAAAATATCATCATCCACAAAAATTATAAAGTCACCAACATAAGAAATAAGAGTATAATTCATTACCTCCAAAAATACCTTAGGTATTCCAGAAAGGCCAAGAATGCAAATAAACCAATTATACATACCATACTTGGATTTATTTACCAATGGAACATTATCAACTTGTATTCTTTTATGCAATGGCTCCAGCTTATTAATGCTTTTAGGCAACTCCATTTCATAACCCTGTAAATAAGAATCGAAATAGTCAAAAGGTTCAATAACAAAGAATTTAACCAAGCTTTTATCTTCCACTATCCAACAAGAATAGATATCGCCAAATACATGTTGGAATCCAATTGGATTTTTTGCCACCATCTCCTGCGCCTCACCACCCTTTTCAGAAGGTATTTCAACACGTGGCTGCACAAAATCACAAGAACTAAAACAAGAAAGAGTTAATGCGTTAGGAAGTAAAGAATGTTTTTTCTTGCTTACACTCTCTTTGGCTTTTATCACAAAACTAACGTTTTCCTCACCCATAACCTCTTTTCTCTCACTAAAGAGTTTTTCTTTGCTTTCACTCAATCCCTCTTGCTTTCCTCTCTCTACCTCACAGACTTTGTTTATCTTTTATTTTTTTTCAATTTCTCTCTTTACCTCACTTGGCATCCAACTCTTTTCACTCAAGACAACCTCTCCTTTTTCCTCTCTTGGAATGTCAGCATGCACTCCCTTACTCCTCTCATTCTTTTTTCTCTCATATTTTTCCATATTCTCTTTAATAATATTTTCATCTTCACAAATTTGTGAGGGAGTCAAAGGCCCAATAATAAGTTTCTTCCCATTAATCTCAAAAGTGTATCTATTTTTTTCAATACTATATGAAGCATTTCTATAGACATACCATGGCCTTTCCAACAAGATATGAAAACTATTCATCGGAATGACATTGCACCAAATCACATCCTCATACCTTCCAATAGAGAATGGCAAGAACATTCTTTTATCTACCTTTACTCCTTTCAACATGTAGGGTTCAATATGTTCAACACAAGTCAAGTTAAATTTCTCAACCATATAAGTGCTAATTAAGTTATAGCCAAATACTTTGTCAGTTCTAAGGGCATAAATTGCAGACATCACTTTAGCTCTTGTTTGAAAAATAACTTTACCATTGTCTTCCTTCCATTCGGTAGACTGTAAGTTCGACTTTTCAAGTTGTTGAGTCATAGCTCTCCTCCTTCTACTATAACTACCTATTTGAGACATCTTGACATAGATTAAGGGAAATATGTATTTTTCAAATTTGGCCTTTTTCCCTATAATGCTCTCACCTCTCTTTGCCTTTTTTTCCTCTCGAAATAACCTTTGAATAAAATACTTTGTAGATTTATAGTTAAACCCAACTCGTATGAAGTTCTTAGTAGTAAAATTCATATTTTTGCGGAACAAATGAAAGAAGAATCAAATCTTAGAACTATTAGGCTTGGTTGAAATAAGACACGAACAAAAAGGAAATGATTATATATTTAGATTAGAAAGAGTAAGAAAAATTAAACTTTTGTCTTAACTTTGAGATCTGGGATCCCCTCTTCTTGTTTCCTTTGATAGTTCTTGGAAACAAATTAGATATAAAATAAAGTTCCTAGAGAGCAAGAATTTTTTTTTAAATTGATTTTCGTTTTTTTTAACTTTTTTTTTTCCGCTCTTAGTTTTAAAGAAATCCCAAGAATTATCAAGAACGAAACCTTGATAGAACCGCTCTGATACCACTTGATAACGACTAGGTCGGGAATCCAAACTAGAGTACGAATTTGAAAAGTAAATGCGGAAGCAATAACAATAAGGAATTAAACAACTAGAACTAAAGGGCAAACAATAAAGGATATGGGAAAATTCAAAGAAACAAATTCCAAGAACTTCCAAGAACCCAAGTTCTATAGCCTTGATAAGATCAAAGCAACAACGTCTCGATTTATTGAAGAAATCAAACGCCTTTACTTAAAAGCAATTCAAAATAATAGATTCGGATCTTGACCGCTTTACGAGTAACTTGAGACAACAATTAATAACTTGTATTAATCGCCTTCTAAGAATACCACAAAGGAATCAAAGATATCACAATAGAGAAGTAATCTTACAACCTTGAACTATGAACTAGTAAAGGTTGAAAGATAAATCTCCAAGCACAAGTAACAAAGGCTCAAAAGAACTCTCAAAGTATAATATACTTAATCAATAATGAAGTCTCTCAATGAATGAGAATAACTCCTTATTTATAGGAGTAAAACTCCTTAAAATTAGGTAGGGGGGTTGCTAAGGGGTAACAAAAGTCATCAAAATTAGGTAGGGTGGTTGCTAAGAAATAAGAAAAGTCACAAAATTAGGTAGGGGCGGCCAAATCTCTTTGGGGAAGATTTGGGCATGAAAACTACTAGTTTGGGCCATTGGTTTGTACTCCAATTGGGCTCATTTTCAAATACCCCCCTTTGGACCTCTTTTAAGCTCATTTTGCCCTCTTCTGGGTGCCCTTTTGCTAGATTCCAAGGGCCGAGTTCGGGACCCAATCTTCCTCCTCTTGGACTTCAATTTGGGCCACCAAATAATTGTAAAACTTGTACAATTTATCTCCTTTGGCTTTGAGCTCGTCCTCCATAATTAAAAGCTTTTTTATTTGCACTAGAAGTCTAATGGCCTTGTTTTGCAACTCTTTAGCTTGACATCTTGTTAAAGGCCATCTTTGAGATTCCAAAGCGTCATCCTTGTCCTTGAATAAAGTTGAGCTTCTTAGGATGCTATCATTCCCCTCTTCTTGAAGAAAATGTGTTCTCGAATTTTGACCTTGCAAGAAAAAGAAAACACGCACTAGTAAATGGCATCCACTAAACTGAAAAAATAGTAGGAATAAAACAAGATAGTGACCATGTGTCCATTTAACCCAATTAATCTTAATAGGTGTAAATACTCCCTTATAAATCATATGGACATTATCATCCCAATAAAATTTATGCCTACCTAGATCAATACAATAAAAACCTCTCTTAGATGCGCCATGCAATGGAACTTGCAATTCGATCTTGTCGGTAAGGTAGTCCATAGGTATACATGACAAAGAAATTATAAAATATTGACCACACAGCCATTTAATATAAGTTTCTCTACCACATGTATCAAAGAAGATACTTTCATGATATATCCAACTGTCTATAATTACAAATCTTATGGATTCCTCTACATGAAAGAGTATTTGATCACAAGTGTTACAACAATCATGCATATCATCTTTAGTAGTAACAAATACTTTTACAAGCTCACAATGAACATGACTTGAAGAATGACTCCCCATCACACAACAAAACTCACATTCTAGCAATTTATCACATGAAAAATCATTAGCCACTTGAATAAGAGAAGAAGAAATATTTAACTCATTCACAAGCTTCTTCTCATAAATTTTATGCCTCTATCCACCAATTTGGAATACATAATCATCTACGTTATACACAATTTTAAAAGGAAGCAAATTACTCTTGCACTTTAAATTAGATATTATAGTTAATGACTTGATGTGCATCAAAATATCGTCATCCACAAAAATTATAAAGTCACCAACATAAGAAATAAGAGTATAATTCATTACGTCCAAAAATACCTTAAGTATTCTAGAAATACCAAGAATGCAAATAAACCAACTATACATACCATACTTGGATTTATTTACCAATGGAACATCATCAACTTGTATTCTTTTATGCAATAGATCCAACTTAGCAATGCTCTTAGGCAACTCCATATCATAACCCTGTAAATAAGAATCGAAATAGTCAAAAGGTTCAATAACAAAGAATTTAACCAAGCTTTTATCTTCCACCATCCAACAAGAATAGATATCGCTAAATTCATGTTGGAATCCAATTGGATCTTTTGCCACCATCTCCTGCGCCACACCACCCTTTTCAAAAGGTATTTCAACACGTGGCTGCACAAAATCACAAGAACTAAAACAAGAAAGAGTTGATGGGTTAGGAAGTATAGAAATTTTTTTCTTGCTTACACTCTCTTTGGCTTTTATCACAAAACTAACGTTTTCCTCACCCATAACCTCTTTTCTCTCACTAAAGAGTTTTTCTTCGCTTTCACTCAATCCCTCTTGTTTTCCTCTCTCTACCTCACAGACTTTGTTTATCTTTTCTTTTTTTTCAATATCACTCTTTATCTCACTTGGCATCCCACTCTTTTTACTCAAGACAACCTCTCCTTTTTCCTCTCTTGGAATGTCAACATGCACTCCCTTTCTCCTCTCATTCTTTTCTCTCTCATATTTTTCCATATTCTCTTTAATAATCTTTTCATCTTCACAAATTTGTGAGGGAGTCAAAGGCCCAAGAATGAGTTTCTTCCCATTAATCTCAAAAGCGTATCTATTTTTTTTCAATACTATATGAAGCACTTCTATAGACATACCATGGCCTTCCCAACAAGATATGAAAACTATTCATCGGAATGACATCGCACCAAATCACATCCTCATACCTTCCAATAGAGAATGACAAGAACACTCTTTTATCTACATTTACTCCTTTCAACATGTAGGGTTCAATATGTTCAACACAAGGCAAGTTCAATTTCTCAACCATATAGGTGCTAATTGAGTTATAGCCAAATACTTTGTCAATTCTAAGGGCATAAATTGCAGACATCATTTTAGCTCTTGTTTCAAAAATAACTTTACTATTGTCTTCCTTCCATTCGGTATAGTGTAAGTTTAACTTTTCAAGTTGTTGAGTCATAACTCTCCTCCTTCTACTGTAACTACCTGTTTGAGATATCTTGACATAGATTAAGGGAAATATGTATTTTTCAAATTTGGCTTTTTTCCCTATAATGCTCTAACCTCTCTTTGCCTTTTTTTCCTCTCGAAATAACATTTGAACAAAATACTTTGTAGATTTATAGTTAAACCCAACTCGTATGAAGTTCTTAGTAGTAAAATACATATTTTTGGGGAACAAATGAAAGAAGAACCAAATCATAGAACTATTAGGCTCGGTTGAAACAACACACGAACAAAAAGGAAATGATTATATATTTAGATTAGAAAGAGTAAGAAAAATTAAACTTTTGTCATATCTCTGAGATCTGGGATCCCCTCTTCTTGTTTCCTTTGATAGATTTTGGAAACAAATTAGATATAAAAGAAAGTTCCTAGAGAGCAAGAAAATATTTTTAAAAATTGATTTTGGTTTTTTTTTTAACTTATTTTTTTCGCTCTTAGTATTAAAGAAATCCTCAGAATTATCAAGAATGAAACCTTGATAGAACCGCTCTAATACCACTTGATAACGACTAGGTCGGGAATCTAAACTAGAGTAAGAATTTGAAAAGTAAATGCGGAAGCAAATAACAATAAGGAATTGAACAACTAGAACTAAAGAAACAAGTTCCAAGAACTTCCAAGAACGCAAGTTCTATAGCCTTGACAAGATCAAAGAAACAATGTCTCGATTTATTTAAGAAATCAAACGCCTTTACTTAAAAGCAAATCAAAACAATAGATTCGGATCTTGACCGCTTTACGAGTAACTTGAGATAACAATTAATAACTAGTATTGATCGCCTTCTATGAATACCACAAAGGAATCAAAGATATTACAATAGAGAAGTAATCTTACTACCTTGAACTTTGAACTAGTAAAGATTGAAAGACAAATCTCAAAGCACAAGTAACAAAGGCTCAAAGGAACTCTCAAAGTATGATATACTTAATCAATAATGAAGTCTCTCAATGAATGAGAAGAACTCCTTATTTTTAGGAGTAAAAGTCCTTAAAATTAGGTAGGGGGTTGCTAAGGGGTAACAAAAGTCATCAAAATTAGGTAGGGTGGTTGCTAAGAAATAAAAAAAGTCACAAAATTAGGTAGGGGGCGGCCAAATCTCTTTGGGGCAGTATTTACCCCCCTTTGGACCTCTTTTAAGCTCATTTTGGGCTCTTCTGGGTGTCGTTTTGCTAGATTTAAAGGGCCGAGTTCGGGACCCAATCTTCCTCCTCTTGGACTTCAATTTGGGCCACCAAATAATTGTAAAACTTGTACAATTTATCTCATTTGGCCTTCAGCTCGTCCTCCACAATTAAAAGCTTCTTTATTTGCACTTGAAGTCTAATGGCCTTGGTTTACAACTCTTTAGCTTGAAATCTTGTTAAAGGCCATCTTTGAGATTCCAAAGCGTCATCCTTGTCCTTTGTAACGACCCAGCCGGTCATTTTGAGAGTAATAGCCCCAATCACCTATTAACTGCTTTCCCCAAATATTTTTTCTGCTATTGTGACTTGCCGGGATGATTGGTTTTGAGTTTCAGAGTGTTTTGGGACACTTAGTCCCTAAATGAGAGCTTAAGCCCTAGGATTTGGACCGTAGTTAGAACTATGTGAAGACGACTCCGGAATGGAATTTCGTTAGCTCCGTTAGGTGATTTTGGATTTAGGAGCGTGTCTGAATTGTGTTTTGGAGGTTCGTAACTCATTTAGGCTTGAAATGGCGAAAGTCAAATTTTTGGAGTTTTGGGCCGGTAGTGGAATTTTTTATATCGGGGTCGTTTTTCGATTCCGGAAGTTGGAATAGGTTTCGACATCGGTTGTAGAATTTTTAAATTTCAAATTCTTTAAGTTTGAATTGGAGGGTGATTCGTGATTTTAGCATTGTTTGATGGAATTTGAAAGCTCGACTAAGTTCGTATGGTGTTTTAGGATTGGTTGGTATGTTTGGTCGAGGTCCCGGGGGCTTCGGGTATGTTTCGGATGCTTAACGGGTGAAACCTTGGACTTAGAGAAATTTCTGAATTTTGCTGGTTCTGGTGTTTTCTCACATGCGGTGGGGAGTCCGCAGGTGCGGCCTCGCAGAAGCATGGCTTGCAGGCGCAGATGCGAGAAAGTCAAGAGTTGGCCTGGGGTCGCAGGTGCGAGGAAGTTCCGCATCTGCGATGCCCGCAAATGCGCAAGGCTGTTCGCAAATGCGCAAGATGCGCTAAAGCGCAAAGGTTGTCTACAGGTGCGACCCTTCCGTCGCAGGTGTGAAGGTAGAGGTGGTAAGTGAGTTGCACAGATACGCAGGTTTTTCCGCATAAGTGCACCCGCAGGTGTGAGCCCAGGTTCCGCAGGTGCGGAAATACCGGGGCAGTGATTAAAACCAAAAGACTTTGCGATTTTTATCATTTTTGGCTTTGCAAACTCGGGTTAGGGCGATATTTGAGAGAATTTTTGAGGCATTTCTTGAGGTAAGTTCCTTGTGCTTATTTTTGGTCAATAATCTTGCCTTGCCATGTATTTTCCCACCTAGTTAATGTGTATTTAAGGTGGAAATTTGAAGTTGGAGACTAGGGATTTGGGAGTTTGAATTGTGGATTGGAGAACCATTTGGTGTCGGATTTTAGTAAATTTGATTTGGTTAGACTCGTGAGTGAATGAGCTTCCTAGTTTCGTGAATTTTGTCGGGTTTCGAGACGTGGGACCCGAGAGCCGGGTTTGAGCCAATTTCGGGTTTTTCTTATGGGATTCATTCCATTAGCGCGTATTGATGGTATTGTACTATTTTGAATAGATTTGGGCCATTTGGAGTCGGATACTCGTGGCAAGAACGTGATATCATGTTGATTTGAGCGGTTCGAGGTAAGTGACTTGCCAAACCCTGTGTTGGGGACGTCCCCCTTAGGATATCTTGATATTATTTGGTGCGTGGGCGCCGTGTACATGAGGTGACGAGTACGTATACGGGCTATTATTGCAAAAATCCCGTTTTTCCTTTCTAAATCATAAATTGTTTTTTTCCTTATTAAATTGCACTAATACGTTTAATTGTGAAACTTAGACTAGAGAAGCATGCTTACGTGTTTTAACTGCCTAATTGACATTCTGTGCATCATGTTTAGTTAAGTCCGTATTTGCCTTATATGTGTCCAGTATAAACTGTATAACTCGATGCCATACCTGCCATTTCATCTTGCATTGCATATTTTAATTGGGACTACGGACGTATTCCGGGAGATCCCCCTGTACTGCATATTTAAATTGGGACTACAGACGTATTCCGAGAGATCTCCCTGTACTGCATATTAAAATTTTGACTACGGACGTAATCCGGGAGATCCCCCTGTACTGCATATTTAAATTGGGACTACGGACGTATTCCGGGAGATCCCCCTGCACTACATATTTACTTTGGGACTGCGGATGTATTCCGGGAGATCCCCCATGTACTGCATATTCATTTGATATTACGGGACGATATCCCGAGAGATTTCCCACTGTGTTTACCTTGTTCTGAGCTGAGGGCTCCCATTTTAACTGTGTTATCGTAAATTTTGCTTATATCTTTTACTGTTTAAATTACTATATTTACTCCGATAGGGCCTTAACTTGACCTCGTCACTACTTGACCGAGGTTAGGCTTGGCACTATGCCCTTTTCTGCACATGTTTTTTCGTGTGCAGATCCAGGTACGAGCTATCAGCCTTGGGGTTAGCGCGCGCTGCTGATTCTAGGAGACTTCAAGGTATTTTTACTTGCGTCCGCAGATCTTGGGAGTCCCCTTCTACTCCCTCGTCTAGAGATTTTTCTTTATTATCTTCAGACTTTTGTATAGAGCTACATAGATTATAGCAGCTTATGACTTAGCGATATTCCGGGTCTTGGAAAATTATTTTGTATATGCCGAGTGGTACTACTCTTGGCTATTTATAATATGTTGTTTATCTTTAAACTGTTGTGTTTCTTTATATTTTTAGCAATATTAGGTTTACCTAGTCGTAAAGACTAGGTGCCATCACGACACCTTACGGAGGGATAATTAGGGGTCGTGACAAGTTAGTACCAGAGCACTAGGTTCGTAGGAGTCGCAAGTCACAAGCCGGTTTATTAGAGTCTCGCGGATCGGTGCGGAGAAGTCCGTACTTATCGTCGGGAGGCTCTGTAACTGTTAGGAACAATCATATTTCTTTGATTTCCTTGTCGTGCGAGTTATTGACACCAAAAATTCTAAGATTCTATTCTATTCTTTCTCACAGATGGTGAGGACCCGCAATGGGAGGACCGATGATCAGGCACCCGAGCCCCCTTCCAGAGCCACCAGAGGCCGGGGTCGGGGTAGAGGACGACCACGCGATGCAGCCCGAGCACCTGCGAGAGATATGTTAGAGGAGCCCCCAGCAGCTCCAGCTGGAGGGCCAGTGCCGCAGATCCCTATTGCTACTCCAGCCCTCCCAGGAGACTTTAGCTCAGTTCTTGAGCATGTTCATCACTCTAGCTCAGGCTGGACTATTTCTAATAGCTCCAGTTCAGCATGAGATCAGGGTAGCTGCTTCTGAGGTAGAGAACTCAGACTTGAGAGGTACAAAAAGTACCACCCACCTACTTTCAGTGGACTAGCTTCAGATGATGCTTTGGGTTTTCTTGAGGAGTGTCATCGTATTCTCCGCACAATGGACATTGTGGAGACGAGTGGGGTTTCTTTCACCGCTTTCCAGCTGAGGGGAGCAGCATATCAGTGGTGGCGTGCCTATGAGCTGAGTAGTCCGGACGAGGTAGCCTCACTCACTTGGACTCACTTTTCAGAGATGTTCTTGCGTGAGTATGTTCCTCAGAGCCTCAGGGATGCTTGGTGCGCAGAGTTTGAGCAGTTGCGGCAGGGTTCTATGACTGTGTCGGAGTATGCAATCCGTTTTAGTGGGTTAGCTTGCCATGCACCGGCTCTGGTTGCTACAGTCAGAGAGAGGGTTCGTCGCTTAATTGAGGGACTCCACCCCAGTATTCGGACCAGTATGGCGAGGGAGTTGGAGATGGACATCACTTATCAGCAGGCGGTAAGCATTGCCAGGAGAGTAGAAGGCATGTTCGCCCGTGATCGAGAGGAGAGAGAGGCCAAGAGGTCTCGAGAGACTGGTCATTATTCAGGAGCTCGTGCACCAGCAGCACGCTATGGTAGGGGTTTTATGAGTCGCTCTGTTCATTCATCTCTTCCAGCAGCCAGCGGTGTCCCAGCTCCTCCTAGACCTCAGGAGCCCTATTATGCACCGCTGGTATCCACTATGCCTCCTACTCGAGGTGTTATTAGCGGCCAGTCCAGCAGGCCAGGTCCGAGTCAGTCTCAGCTGCCGCGTCCTCCGAGAGGTTGTTTTGAGTGTGGTGACACTCGTTACCTGGTTGGAGATTGCCCCAGATCTAGGAGAGGTTCACCTCCACAGACTTGTCAACCTCCACGTGCTCCACTAGGTCCTCCAGCCATTCTTCCAGCACCAGCTGCTACGCCACCTCCTCAGCCACCTCGAGGTGGAGGTCGGGGAGGTCGAGGTCGCCCTAGAGAGGGGAGGCCAGGCCAGGTACTATGCCCTTCCAGCCCGTTTAGAGGCTGTTGCTTCAGATTCAGTTATCACAGGTATCGTCCCCATCTGTCATAGGGATGCATCAGTATTATTTGACCCAGGCTCTACGTATTCATATGTGCCTTCTTATTTTGCCCCACATTTAGGGATATCTCGGGATTCATTGAGTTCCCCTGTTTATGTATCTACTCCCGTGGGAGATTCTCTCATTGTGGACCACGTATATCAGTCGTGTTTGATTGCTCTTAGTGGTTTTGAGACCAGAGTCGATTTGTTATTTCTCAGTATGGTAGATTTTGATGTTATCTTGGGCATGGACTGATTGTCGCCCCATTATGCTATTCTTGATTGTCACGCTAAGACCGTGACGCTGGCTATGCCAGGTTTGCCGAGATTAGAGTAAAGAGGTACCTTAGAGTATTCTCCCCACAGGGTCGTTTCATTTCTTAAAGCTCAGCAAATGGTTGAGAAGGGGTACGATGCGTATTTGGCCTATGTGAGAGATGTCAGTATTGATACCCCTACAGTTAAGTTAGTTCCAGTAGTGAGGGACTTCCCAGATGTGTTTCCATCTGATCTTCCGGGCATGTCGCCCGACAGAGATATTGATTTTGGCATTGATTTCTTGCCGGGCACTCAGCCCATCTCTATTCCTCCATATCGTATGGCTCCTCCTGAATTAAAGGATTTGAAGGAGCAGTTGCAGGAGTTGCTTGATAAGGGCTTCATCAGGCCTAGTGTATCACCTTGGGGTGCTCCGGTCTTATTTGTGAAGAAGAAGGATTGTTCTATGCGTATGTGTATTGATTATCGGCAGTTGAACAAGTTTACAGTGACGAACATGTATCCTTTGCATCGCATTGATGACTTATTTGATCAGTTATAGGGTGCCAGGGTGTTCTCCAAGATTAACTTGCGTTCTGGCTATCATCAGTTGAAGATTCGAGAGCCGAATATCCCGAAGACTGCTTTTAGGACCAGATATGGTCACTATGAGTTTCTTGTCATGTCATTTGGGCTAACCAATGCCCCAGCAGCCTTTATGCATTTGATGCATAGTGTATTCCGGCCTTATCTTGATTCCTTCGTCATTGTGTTTATTGATTACATCCCGGTATATTCCCGGTCTCGGGAAAATCATGAGTAACACCTGAGGACCGTGCTTCAGACTTTGAGGGAGAAAAGGTTGTATGCAAAATTCCCTAAGTGTGAATTCTGGCTTGATTCAGTGGCATTCTTGGGCCACATAGTGTCTTGTGATGGGATCAAGGTAGATCTGAAGAAGGTGGAGGCAGTGCATAGTTGGCCTAGACCGTCATCAGCTACGGAGATCCGCAGTTTCCTTAGTTTGGCGGGGTATTACCGTCACTTTTTGGAGGTATTTTTATCCATTGCAGCACCTATGACCAGGCTGACCCAGAAGGGTGCTCCGTTCAGATGGACCGAGGAGTGTGAGCAGAGCTTTCAGAAGCTCAAGACAACTTTGACTACAGCCCTAGTAGTAGTATTGCCTACAGGTTCAGGGTTGTACAATGTCTATTGTGATGCCTCGAGGATTGGCCTTGGAGCGGTATTGATGCAGGACGGTAGGGTGATTGCATACGCGTCTAGACAGTTGAAGGTGCATGAGAAGAACTATCAAGTTCATGATCTCGAGTTAGCAGCTATTGTTCAAGCCCTGAAAATTTGGCGTCATTATTTGTACGGTGTTCACTGTGAGATTTACACTGATCACTGAAGTTTGTAGTACTTGTCCAGTCAGAAGGATCTTAATTTGCATCAGCGGAGGTGGTTGGAGCTGCTTAAAGACTATGACATCACTATATTATACCACCCGGGGAAGGCCAATGTAGTGGCCGATGCCCTGAGTCACCGGGTAGAGAGTTTGGGGAGTTTGGCATATCTTCCGGCAGCTGAGAGGCCCTTAGCCTTGGATGTTCAGGCCTTAGCCAACCAGTTAGTGAGATTGGTTATTTCAGAGCCTATCCGGGTATTAGTTTGTGTGGTTGCTCGGTCTTCTCTTTACGACCGTATCAGGGAGCGCCAGTATGATGATCCTCATCTTCTAGTTCTTCATGACAGTGTTCGGCGAGGTGATGCCAGGGATATGACTATTGGTGATGACGGTGTGATGATGATGCATGGCCGGATATGTGTGCCCAATGTAGATGGGCTTCGGGAGTTTATTCTTGAGGAGGCCCATACCTCGCGGTACTCCATTCATCCGGGTGCCACGAAGATGTACCAAGACTTGAGGCAGCACTATTGGTGGAGAAGAATGAAAAAGCACATGGTTGGGTTTGTGGCCAAGTTTCTCAACTGTCAGCAGGTTAAATTTGAGCATCAGAGACCGGATGGATTACTTCAGAGGTTGGAGATCCCAGAGTGTAATTGGGAGCGGATCACCATGGACTATGTGGTTGGACTTCCTCGGACTTTGAGGAAGTTCGATGCTATTTGGGTGATCTTGGATCGGCTGACCAAGTCAGCCCATTTCATTCCGGTGCTGACTACATACTCTTCGGAGAGTTTGGTTGAGATTTATATCAGAGAGATTGTCCGCCTTCATGGTATTCCAGTATCCATCATTTCAGACAGAGGTACACAGTTCACATCACGGTTTTGGAGAGCCGTACAGCAGGAGTTGGGTACTAGGGTGGAGTTGAGCATAACCTTTCACCCTCAGACGGACGGAAAGTCCGAGCGCACAATTCAGATTCTTGAGGATATGCTCCGTGCCTGTGTGATGGAGTTTGGAGGGTCATGGGACCGATACTTGCCACTTGTAGAGTTTGCTTACAACAACAGTTATCAGTCTAGCATTCAGATGGCACCGTATAAGGCTTTGTATTGTAGGCGGTGCCGGTCCCCAGTGGGATGGTTTGAGCTGGGCGAGGCCCAATTGTTGGGTACATATTTGGTCCAGGATGCCCTGGATAAGGTGAAGGTGATTCAGGAGAGACTTCGCACAGCACAGTCCAAGTAGAAGAGTTATGCGGATCGTAAGGTTTGTGATTTGGCATTTATGGTTGGTGAGCAGGTCTTGCTTCGGGTATCGCCTATGAAGGGTGTCATGAGGTTCGGGAAGAAAGGCAAGCTGAGCTCAAGGTTCATTAATCCATTTGAGATATTGTGGCGAGTTGGGGAGGTTGCTTATGAGCTTGCCTTGCCTCCCAGCCTAGCAGGAGTTCACCCGGTATTCCACGTGTCTATGCTCCGAAAGTATCACGGTGATCCGACTCATGTATTGGATTTCAGCTCAGTCCAGTTGGACAAAGATCTATCTTATGTTGAGGAGCCAGTAGCCATTTTGGACAGGCAGGTCAGAAAGCTCAGGTCAAAGAATATTGCTTCAGTAAAGATCTAGTAGAGGGGTCAGCCGGTTAAGGAGGCGACTTGGGAGACCGAGAAAGATATGCGCAGCCAGTACCCTCATCTTTTCACAGTTTCAGGTATGTCTTTATACACATTCGAGGACGAACGATTGTTTTAAGAGGGGGAGGATGTAACGACCCGGTCGGTCATTTTGGGAGTAATAGCCCCGATACCCTATTAACTGCTTTCCCCAAATGTTTTTCTGCTATTGTGACTTGCCGGGATGGTTGGTTTTGAGTTTCGGAGTGTTTTGGGACACTTAGTCCCTAAATAAGAGCTTAAGCCCTAGGATTTGGAACGTAGTCGGAACTATGTGAAGACGACTCCGGAATGGAATTCCGTTGGTTCCGTTAGCTCCGTTAGATGATTTTGGGTTTAGGAGCGTGTCTGGATTGTGTTTTGGAGTTTCGTAGCTCATTTAGGCTTGAAATGGCGAAAGTCGAATTTTTTGCAGTTTTGGGCCGGTAGTGGAATTTTTGATAACGGGGTCTTTTTCCAATTCTGGAAGTTGGAGTAGGTCTGTAATGTTGATTACAACTTGTGCACAAAATGTGAGGTCAATCGGACGTGATTTGATAGGTTTCGACATCGGTTGTAGACTTTTGAAGTTTCAAATTCTTTAAGTTTGAATTGGAGGGTGATTCGTGATTTTAGCGTTATTTGGTGGGATTTGAGAGCTCGACTAAGTTTGTATGGTGTTTTAGGATTGGTTAGTATGTTTGGTGGTGTTTTCGCACCTGCGGTGGGGAGTCCGGAGGTGCGGCCTCGCATAATCGTGGCTTGCAGGCGCAGATGCGAGAAAATCGAGAGTTGGCCTGGGGTCGCAGGTGCGAGGAAGTTCCGCATCAGCGATGCCTGCAAATGCACAAGGCTGTTCGCAAATGCGCAAGATGCGCAGAAGCGGAAAGGTTGTCCGCAGGCGCGAGTGCACAGGTGCGGCCCTTCCGTCACAGGTGCGAAGGCAGAGGTGGTAAGTGAGTTGCACAGATGAGCACGTTTTTCTGCATAAGCGCACCCGCAGGTGCGAGCCTGGGTTTCGCAGGTGCGGAAATACCTGGGCAGTGATTAAAACCGAAAGGCTTCGCGATGTTTATCATTTTTGGCTTTGCAAACTCGGGTTAGGGCGATTTTTGAGAGCATTTTTGAGGCATTTCTTGCGGTAAGTTCCTTGTGCTTATTTTTGGTCAATAATCTTGCCTTGCCATGTATTTTCCCCCCTAGTTAATGTGTATTTAAAGTGGAAATTTGAAGTTGGAGACTAGGGATTTGGGAGTTTGAATTGTGGATTGGAGGACCATTTGGTGTCGGATTTTAGTAAATTTGATACGGTTAGACTCATGAGTGAATGAGCTTCCTAGTTTCGTGAGTTTTTTTAGGTTTTGAGATGTGGGCCCCGTGGGCCGGGTTTGAGCCAATTTCGAGTTTTGGCCTAATTTTGTAGTTTTCCTTGTGGGATTCATTCCATTAGCGCGTATTGATGGTATTGTACTGTTTTGAATAGATTCGGGCCATTTGGAGTCGGATACTCGTTGCAAGAACGTGATATCAGATTGATTTGAGCGGTTCGAGGTAAGTGGCTTGCCAAACTCTATGTTGGGGACTTCCCCCTTAGGATATCTTAAAATTATTTGGTGTGTGGGCGCCGTGTACGTGAGGTGACGAGTACGTACACGGGCTATTATTGCAAAAATCCCGTTTTTCCTTTCTGAATCATAAATTGTTATTTTTTCCTTATTAAATTGCACTAATTTGTTTAATTGTGAAACTTACACTAGAGAAGCATGCTTACGTGTTTTAACTGCCTAATTGACATTCTGTGCGTCATGTTTAGTTATGTCCTTATTTGCCTTATCTGTGTCCAGTATAAACTGTATAACTCGACGTATTCTGGACGTATTCCGGGAGATCCCCCTGTACTGCATATTTAAATAGGGACTACGAACGTAATCCGGGAGATCCCCCTGTACTGCATATTTAAATTGGGACTACGGACGTATTCCGGGAGATCCCCCAGCACTGCATATTTACTTTGGGACTACGGACGTATTTCGGGAGATTTCCCGAGAGATTTCCCCAGCACTACAAGACGATATCCCGAGAGATTTCCCACTGTGTTTACCTTGTTATGAGCTGAGGGCTCCCTTTTTAACTGTGTTATGGTAAATTTTACTTATATCTTTTACTGTTTAAATTACTATATTTACTCCGGTAGGGCCTTAACCTGACCTCGTCACTACTTGACCGAGAGATCCCCCTTTCCTGCACATGTTTTTTCGTGTGCAGATCCAGGTACGAGCTATCAGCCTTGGGGTTAGCGCGTGCTGCTGATTCTTGGAGATTTCAAGGTATTTCTGCTTGCTTCTGCAGATCTTCGGAGTCCCCTTCTACTCCCTCATCTAGAGATTTTTCTTTATTATCTTCAGAATTTTGTATAGAGCTACATAAATTATAGCAGCTTGTGACTTAGCGATATTCCGAGTCTTGGGAAATTATTTTGTATATGCCGAGTGGTATTACTCTTGGCTATTTATAATATGTTGTTTATCTTTAAAATATTGTGTTTCTTTATATTTTTAGCAATATTAGGCTTACCTAGTCGTAAAGACTAGGTGCCATCACGACACCTTACGGAGGGATAATTTGGGGTCGTGACATCCTTGAATAGAGTTGAGCTTCCTAGGATGCTATCATTCCCCTCTTCTTGAAGAAAATGCGTCCTCGAATTTCGACCTTGAAAGAAAAAGAAAAGTCACACTAGTAAATGGCATCCACTAAAATGAAAAAATAGTAGGAATAATACAAGATAGTGACCATGTGTCCATTTAACCCAATTAATCTTAATAGGTATAAATACTCCCTTATAAAACATATGGACATCATCATCCCAATAAAAGTTATGCCTACCTAGATCAATACAATAAAAACCTCTCTTAGATGCGCCATGCAATGGAACTTGCAATTCGATCTTGTCGGTAAGGTAGTCCATAGGTATACATGACAAAGAAATTATAAAATATTGACCACACATCCATTTAATATAAGTTTATCCACCATATGTATCAAAGAAGATACTTTCATGATATATCCAACTATCTATAATTACAAATCTCATGGATTCCTCTACATGAAAGAGTATTTGATCACAAGTGTTACAACAATCATGCATATCATCTTTACTAGTAACAAATACTTTTTCAAGCTCACAATGAACATGACTTGAAGAATGACTCCCCATCACATAACAAAAATCACATTCTAGCAATTTATCACATTAAAAATCATTAGCCACTTGAATAAGAGAAGAATAAATATTTAACTCATTCACAAGCCTCTTCTCATAAATTTCATGCCTCTTCCCACCAAGTTGGAATACATAATCATCTATGTCATACTCAATTTCAAAAGGAAGCAAATTACTCTTGCACTTTAACTTAGATATTACAGTTAATGACTTGATGTGCATCAAATTATCATCATCCACAAAAATTATAAACTCACCAACATAAAAAATAAAAGTATAATTCCTTACCTCCAAAAATACCTTAGGTGTTCTAGAAAGGCCAAGAATGCAAATAAACCAATTATACATACCATACTTGGACTTATTTACCAATGGAATATCATCACCTTGTATTCTTTTATGCAATGGCTCCAACTTAGCAATGCTTTTAGGCAACTCCATATCATAACCCTGTAAATAAGAATTGAAATAGTCAAAAGGTTCAATAACAAAGAATTTAACCAAGCCTTTATCTTCCACCATCCAACAAGAATAGATATCGCCAAATTCATGTTGGAATCCAATTGGATCTTTTGCCACCATCTCCTGCGCCTCACCACCCTTTTCAAAAGGTATTTCAACACGTGGCTGCACAAAATCACAAGAACTAAAACAAGAAAGAGTTGATGGGTTAGGAAGTATAGAAATTTTTTTCTTGCTTACACTCTCTTTGACTTTTATCACAAAACTAACGTTTTCCTCACCCTTAGCCTCTTTTATCTCACTAAAGAGTTTTTCTTTGCTTTCACTCAATCCCTCTTGTTTTCCTCTCTCTACCTCACAGACTTTGTTTATCTCATTACCTTCTCTTTTTTCTTTTTTTTCAATATCACTCTTTACCTCACTTGACATCCCACTCTTTTCACTCAAGACAACCTCTCCTTTTTTCTCTCTTGGAATGTCAACATGCACTCCCTTACTCCTCTCCTTCTTTTCTCTCTCATATTTTTCCATATTCTCTTTAACAATCTTTTCATCTTCACAAATTTGTGAGGGGGTCAAAGGCCCAAGAATGAGTTTCTTTCCATTAATCTCAAAAGTGTATCTATTTTTTTCAATACTATATGAATCACTTCTATAGACATACCATGGCCTTCCCAACAAGATATGAAAACTATTCATCGGAATGACATCACACCAAATCACATCCTCATACCTTCCAATAGAGAATGGCAATAACACTCTTTTATCGACATTTACTCCTTTCAACATGTAGGGTTCAATACGTTCAACACAAGGCAAGTTTAATTTCTCAACCATAGACAAGAGGGGTTGCTCTGATGGTAAGCAACCTCCACTTCTAACCAAGAGGTTGTGAGTTCGAGTCACCCCAAGAGCAATAAGGGGAGTTCTTGGGGGGAAGGATGCCGAGAGTCTATTGAAAACAACCTCTCTACCTCATGTTAGGGGTAAGGTCTGCGTACACACTACCCTCCCGAGACCCCACTAGTGAGATTATACTGGGTTGTTGTTATTGTTGTTGTTGTTGTAAGTTATATCCAAATGCTTTGTCAATTCTAAGGGCATAAATTGCTGATATCACTTTAGGTCATGTTTGAAAAATAACTTTACCATTGTCTTCCTTCCATTCGGTATACTGTAAGTTCGACTTTTCAAGTTGTTGAGTCATAGCTCTCCTCCTTCTACTGTAACTACCTGTTTGAGACATCTTGACATAGATTAAGGGAAATATGTATCTCTCAAATTTGGCTTTTTTCCCTATAATGCTCTCACCTCTCTTTGCCTTTTTTTTCCTCTCAAAATAACCTTTGAACAAAATACTTTATAGATTTATAGTTAAACCCAACTCGTATGAAGTTCTTAGTAGTAAAATTCATATTTTTGGGGAATAAATGAAAGAAAAACCAAATCCTAGAACTATTAGGCTCGGTTGAAACAAGACACGAATAAAAAGAAAATGATTATATATTTAGATTAGCAAGAGTAAGAAAAATTAAAGTTTTGTTTTATCAAGAGTAAGAAAAATTAAAGTTTTATTTTATCTTTGAAATCTGGGATCCCCTCTTATTGTTTCCTTTGATAGTTTTTGGAAAAAAATTAGATATAAAAGAAAGTTCTTAGAGAGCAAGCAATTTTTTAAAAAAAATTGATTTTCGTTTTTTTTTTGATTTTTTTTTTTGACTTATTTTTTTTTTCGCTCTTAGTATTCAAGAAATTCCCAAAATTATCAAGAACGAAACCTTGATAGAACCGCTCCGATACCACTTGATAACGACTAGGTCGGGAATCCAAACTAGAGTACGAATTTGAAAAGTAAATGCGGAATCAATAACAATAAGGAATTGAACAACTAGAACTAAAGGGCAAAAAATAAAGGATATGGAAAACTTCAAGGAAAGAATTTCAAGAACTTCCAAGAACGCAAGTTCTATAGCCTTGACAAGATCAAAGCAACAACGTCTCGATTTATTGAAGAAATCAAATGCCATTACTTAAAAGCAAATCAAAACAATATTTTCGGATCTTGACCGCTTTACGAGTAACACGATACAACAATTAATAACAAGTATTAATCGCCTTCTAAGAATACCACCAAGGAATCAAAGATATCACAATAGAGAAGTAATCTTACTACCTTGAACTATGAACTAGTAAAGGTTGAAAGATAAATCTCAAAGCACAAGTAACAAAGGTTCAAAAGAACTCTCAAAGTATAATATACTTAATTAATAATTAAGTCTCTCAATGAATGAGAAGAACTCCTTATTTATAGGAGTAAAGGTCCTTAAAATTAAGTAGGGGGTTGCTAAGGGGTAACAAAAGTCATCAAAATTAGGTAGGGTGCTTGCTAAGAAATAAGTAAAGTCACAAAATTAGGTAGGGGCGGCCAAATCTCTTTGGGGCAGATTTGCGCCTTAAAACTACTAGTTTGGGCCATTGGTTTGTAATCCAATTGGGCTCCTTTTCAAACACCCCCCTTTGGAACTCTTTTAAGCTCATTTTGGGTGCCCTTTTGCTAGATTTAAAGGGCCGAGTTCGGGACCCAACCTTCCTCCTCTTGGACTTCAATTTAGGCCACCAAATAATTGTAAAACTTGTACAATTTATCTCCTTTGGCCTTGAGTGAGTCCTCCACAATTAAAAGCTTCTTTATTTGTACTTGAAGTCTAATGGCCTTGTTTTGCAACTCTTTAGCTTGACATCTTGTTAAAGACCATCTTTGAGATTCCAAAGCGTCATCCTTGTCCTTGAATAGAGTTGAGCTTCCTAGGATGCTATCAGTTAATTTCTTTATTGTTGAATCTTTTGACTGTTTTGATCCTTATTTACAGATTTATAACATGGAGTTCCCTAAAGGCATTGCTAAGTTAGAGCCATTGCATAAAAGAATAAAAGATGATGTTGTTCCATTAGTATATAAGTCCAAGTATGGTATGTATAATTGGTTCATTCACACTCTTGGCCTTTCTAGAACACCTAAAGTGTTTTTGGAGGTAATGAACTATACTCTTATTTCTTATGTTGGTGACTTTATAATTTTTGTGGATGATGATATTTTGATGCATATCACGTCATTAACTGTAATATCTAAGTTAAAGTGCAATAGTAATTTTCTTTCCTTTTGTGGAAAGATGTTACACCCCATGTTTTCGTACGTGAAAGTACGCCATAAGTAAATTGATGGAAGCTCGGAAATGAGATGTTACATCCCGCATTTTCGTATGTTAAAGTTTCGTCGTAAGCTAATCGACGTAAGCTCGGGAATGAGATTATTTGAGATTATAAGTATTACGCTATTTCAAACAAGTGATAAGTAAATTTATGAAAGTGAGAAGGTAAGCGAATCGAAGAAAATGAGTTTCGTCGAAGTTTGATATTTTGGGATAAAATACGGTCCAAGATATAATACACTATATTTATGGACTAGTGCCATACAAGGTACCACATGACCATGATAGTAGAGGACATAAAGTGTGTTAAAAGTGAGTAGTATTTTAAGTAAGTTGAGATAATTCTTGATTATGTGAATAATTGGGTAATTATTAATTTTAGTGGGAGATTAACTAATTAATTAAGCATATTTGGATAAAGTTGATTAATCTCCTAATGTGGCAGCCAAGGGGTCTTGATTTTAAAGCCCAAGTAATGACTCATAGTCATTAAAATAGGTGGCAATTAGAGGATCTTTTGTGGCTATCTCATCACCTTAGTGGGGCCCACACCCACTAAGGTAAAAGACATCTTAAAGATTCAAAGAGAGACACATTTCAATCTTCATAGTAAAGTGAAGTGCTCCCGCAAACTCCTATAAGTCAACAAAAATCATACAAGATCCAATTATGCGTACGGTGCAATTTTAAGCAACGTGATCTTCAACAATTAATGACTCTAAGGTACAGATCTTCAATAATTCAAACAAATATTTCATAGCATCTTAAGCAACGTGAGATTTTGCAATTTTAATGGAGTACGGTGCAATCTTTCTCAAGAATATTATACGGATTTTTCCCTACTCTGATCTTGCCATCACGTGTTTTGCTGCAATTGACATGTGTTAGAGGGATTGTCAAGAGAATCGACTCAGGTATGTTAAGGCTATCCTTTCTTTCCTTTTGGCATGGTCCAAATAATACAAATGAAACGAGCAAAATACGCAACTTTCATAAATGACTCCATTCATAGAAATACTAGGGGTGTCTATGTTCTTAATTCCCCATGTGACATATTATTATATCATATGTTAATGGGTCTCAGAAAATACGTAGGTTGATAAAGTTTATTTCATGATTTTAATCAAAGACATAATGGTCTTATGACATTCCGAGAAAAGTTATTGACGTACTTCTCATGCATTGCTTTCCTTTACATTGACCCATGACAGATGGCATTATATACAGGTATATATATGAATATATATGTATATGGGATATGAGAAAAGGTTACGGCGTTATATACACACCACCACCTGATCAGCTGGTATACGTTAATGATTTGCCCACAGTGGCCGAAATGATATGATGGGATGCCCTCAGAGGCTTGATGATGTTATGAATGCATATACCTAAGCATGGTATGACATTTATACGCATATGCATGGCATTGTAAATATTAATGATTCACAGAGTTGTTCAGACTTACATGTTGAGTCTTTTACTTCATGTTTCTCTCATGTCTATTATTTACTGATTTTTATTCCTTACATACTCGATACATTATTTGTACTGACGTCCCTTTTGTCGAGGGACGCTGCGTTTCATGCCCGTAGGTCCCGATAGACAGGTTGAGAGTCCTGCAATTAGGCTATCAGCTCAGCGGAAGATGTTGGTGCGCTCCATTTGCTCCGGAGTTGCTTATGTGGTCAGTATGATTAGGACATGTATTGATTAGTATGGCGGGGCCCTGTCCTGACCTTTATCATACTGACCAAATAAGCAACTCCAGAGCAAATGGAGCGCACCAACACCTTCCGCTGAGCTGATAGCCTACTTGGAGGACTCTTAACCTGTCTATCGGGACCTGCGGGCATGAAATGCAGCTTCCCCAGGCAAAGGGACATCAATACAAATAATGTACCGAGTATGTAAGGAATGAAAATCAATAAATAATAGACATGAGAGGAACATGGAGTAAAAGACTCAACATGTAAGTCTGAATAGCTCTGTGAATCATTTCATATTTATAATGTCATCCGTATGCGTATAAATATCATACCATGCATAGGTATACGCGTTCATAACATCATCAAGCCTCTGAGGGCATCCCATCATATCATCTCGGCCACTGTGGGAAAATCATCAACGTATACCAGCTGATTAGGTAGTGGTGCGTATATAACGCCATAACCTTTTTCCCATATCCTATATACATATAATATACGCGTATATAACGCCATCTGGTCATGGGTCAATGTACATGTATAAATGAATGAAATGCATAAGAAATACGTTAATAAGATTTCTCTGAATGTCATAAAATCAATATGCCTTTCGGATAAACTTTATCAACTAGTATTTTTCCGAGTCCCATGAATAGAAGATATAATAATAATTCATATGGGGAATCAAGAATATAGAGACCCCTAGTACTTCTATGAATAGAGTCATTTATAAAAATTGTGTGTTTACTCGTTTCGTTTGTATCGTATGAATCATGCCAAAAAGAAAGAAAGGATAGCCTTACCATACCTGAGCCGGTTCTCTTGACAATCCCTCTAACACACGACAATCGCGACAAAACACGTGATGACAAGATCAGAGTAGGGAAAAATCTGTATGATATTCTTGAGAAAGATTGCACCGTATTCCCTTAGAATCACAAATTCTCACGTTACTAAGATATTAATTCGTCTCGTAGGAATTTTGAAGCAATCACGTTGCTATAGCAAATTATCATCTTTGCTGAAGCTTTCTTTCTTAACTTAGTAGATGTGAGCCTCTCATTTTGTGAATTAGAAAGGTTGTCCTTAACCTTTAAGTGTGGGCCCCACTTAGGATGACTAAGCTTTGGCCTAAAGGCCCCTAATATGCCACCTATTTTAATGACTAAGAGTCTTTACTTGGGCTGCCACGTTAAAGGGAGGATTAGGCTGATCAAAAGCCTAAATTAATCACCCACCAAATCCTTAGTTTAATAGTTAATCTCCCATTAACCAATTACCTACATAATGAGAATTATCCCAAATTACTTAAAATACTACTCACTTTTAACTTACCTCATACACCTTACTATCATAGTCATGTGGTACCTTGTATGGCACTAGTCCATAAATACCGGTATTATAGCTTGGACCGTATTTTATCTCAAAATGTCAAACTTCGACGAAAGTAATTCTCTTTGATTTTTTATCCTCTTACCTTCACGAATTTAGTTATCGCTTGTTTGAACTAGCATAATACTTGTAACCTCAAAATAATCTCATTCCCGAGCTTACGTCGATTAACTTACGATGAAACTTTAATGTATGAAAATGCGGAATGTAACATCTCATTTCCGAGCTTTCATCAATTTACTTATGGAGTACTTTCACGTATGAAAACATGAGGTGTAATACTTACATTTAAAAAAAGTTGAGAAGGAACGAAAGGAATTATTCGATCGATGATCCAGAGTGAGTTACGTTATGAATGCACTCAAGATTTAGAAGTATTATCCATGCAGCATATATGTTGACAATCGTACAGTCGTAGAAGACTCCGGTATAAGTTAAAAGAAATAATTGAGTCCAGGTCATAGACAAGGGATTGAATTGTTAAATGATGGTATCACGGATATTCCATAGCGTCTATGAAAGGCTAAAGTAATAACTAATACCACGAGCCACGAATCGTAAGATAGTGTCACGCCCCAAAACCGAGGAACGCAACCGGCGCTCAACTGAGTGAACCCGACCGAGCAAGCCTATTAGGTTTCATTCTACCCAAACTCATCCATGAATAGAGAAAATATATATTATCATTAATTAGACGAAAATGTGTTCATGTCTACAATACCAATTCATTTCCAATAGTTTCATCATTTTTAAAGTCTCAAATGGACAAGTAATACATCCATAATATAACATAGTTTGTCTTTCCCCAGCACCAATACATAACCCACACTATGTCTACGGAGCCACTATAGATAAAGAAGAGTACAATGATAATGCCGGCAACAAGGCCTCAGCTATACCTCAAACAGGATATACAAGTACAAAAGATTCATGACCCGGAATAAAGTAGGGCTCACCAAGTCAGCTGGGAAGAAGGCGCAATACTATCGCTGATCAATATCTCCTGCTGTGGAACCACTTGCATCCATTGAAAGATGCAGCGCCCCCGGCAAAAGGGACGTTAGTGCCGTCGAATAGTACTAGTATGTATAACTAAATACCCTCTCAATAGAATGACAATTAATACAAATAAGATTATCATAATATCAATGAAAGCCTTAATCAACATCAAACCTCAATTTAGGATCAAGACAGTGTTCAAATTAATTTCCATATCTCACATTGGGAGATGTTTAGTATCGATATACCATTGTCCGCAATACCAGTGTTCTCAATACCAATGCCACCGTACTTTTAGCACGGAGTCCGATCACGACCCGATAGGCTAGGCCATCCATTAGGGACATCAACCACAATTACTCTCAATATCAATACCACCGTTTTTAACACGGAGTCCGATCACGACCCGATCGGCTAGGCCATCTCACTAAAGACATCAACCACAATTACTATCATTACCAATCTCCAACACAATTACCACCATGTGTGCGGCATGGTATCCGATCACGACCCGATCGGCTAGGCCGTCTTATTTGAGACATCAACCTTTTTATATCAATCATCACATTTCATAATACTTTCACATCTTTTCATTTCATTGATACTAGTGGCCATAATTATAAGATCATTCTTGGCACGTTGGCCATATTCAGTATTTCATGCTCACATTATCAATTTCAAATATCATCCTTATCATCAACAATAAACACAATTCAAATCAAAGTGTGTAGTACACATGTGAGCAATTTTGGGTCTAATGCACATAGAGATACTTCACAAAATTTGGCATAATAATCTTCATTTGAACTTGACTTAAAGTCGAAATATTATTAATGCACAACCCATATTTTAACACATCCTCAATTGGTCACATTACATGAATAGAGCATTTAGGATGCTTGTTGATCATATATCTTTCAACCAAATCTTACTCGGAATAGCCGATTTCACAATGAATCACTCGGGACTTATATAATTTACATGAATATCGTGGGATTCAATTCTAAGAGAAGAGTTTAGCCAATATACTTCACTTGAGCTTCCTTAAACTCTAAAACATTCCGGAATTCTTAGCAACTTCAATCTATTGTAGAAATATAACAAATTGAATCAAAATTTGGAAGATGATCATGGTTCTAGCTCACTTGAGCATTTTATCAAACACTAGATGTGCATAAAGTTTCAATGTCCTTTTTATGAAGGATTCCATCATCCCACAACCCAATCTTTATCATTTTTAGCTCAACAATCTTCCTACACCCTTTGATATCATATGGATGTAAAATAATCAACTCTCATGCCCAAAAATTATCTTGTTAATTACCCATTTTCAGATGATTTCGAAATTAGGGTTTAGGGTGTAGAATCTAACATCTAGGATGAAGACCTAGTGAGCTACCCTTCTCAATCTTCCAAAACTTGGGCAAGAATTGAAGAGCAATAATTGGAGAATACCTTCTCACTCTAGGACACCCTCTCTCACTCTAAAATGTCAGATTATGTCTCAAAAATGGCCCAAAGAGTGTATTTAACGAAATAGGGTTAGGTTTTAAAAACCCAAAAATGGAGTTTCGGAATAGGGTATACGATCGCATAACCGATATGCGAACCGCATATCGGTCACATATTTGGTTACAAAATAGCCAAAAGAACTGCCTGTGTATGCGGTCACTATGCGGTCCGCATAACTGTTATGCGGTCGCATAGTGCACCGCATAACAGTTATGCGGTCGCATAATCGACCGCATAGTTGCCTCCAACTGACCCAATTAACTGCCTCACTCTGCGGCCATTATGCGATCCGCATAGTGGTTCTGCGGTCGCATAATGGACCGCAGAAATGCACACTTCCGCCAAAAAAATTCTTTTACTTTCCGGTGCATTGTTCAACCCAAATAGTCTGTGCCGTGGCGAGCAAGCTCGCCGCGAAGAATTTCTTTAATCCTCAAACACGTAAGCCTTGTCTGGCACCATGAAATATTATTTTCTTTGCAAACTTTACCAGGTCTTACACTTAAGTACTTTGAAATTTTCCGGGGTGTTACAGATAGCTTAAGCCTACATTAAGGCTGATCAGAAGGAAGAGGAAACTAAAAAGTTACATCAACGAAGTAAATCAAGAGTCTGATTATTGGACCTGGAAAATTATAGACATCATGATTGAGAACATTGCAGAATCACTCGTAATATCAAAGGTACAAGCCTTATAAGAAGTTAATATGAAGCACCCACTGGATTATGTATGCACCAGAGGTGAAAGTGTTATAATAGAGCTTCAAGTCGTGGATGTGAATTATACCTATGTGGAAGGGAGGTCATGAAAGAGATAGAGGATATGATGCGAGATTTTAAGGTAAGTAAGGTAAAGGTGAATAACGTACGAGATACTCAAATGTAGAAGATCGTGAATAGTCCATACTTCAGATAGAAGGCTAGAAGCGCTGGGATTTAGTATCCAGGAATGATAGCAGCGTCGTTAGTGGCATATCTTTCGGCCTATGGTTTCAGGTACCGAGAGGCCTAGTTAAGAGAGTAAAGAAGAGTTTGAGATGATGTAATGTCTTGCTTGATATTGCAGAATAACATAAGGAAATCTATGGTGCAAGCAAGTTGAAGGAAGGTTGCGAGTAGTATTAATAGATATGTGTAGGTCGCAAGCTAAAGTATGGTAGAGCGACAAAGTTTTAGGAAGACAGGAGTAAGGATGAGAAAAGGCGAGTGAGAAGGTGAGCAGAATGGATAAATCCTCGGGATTAAGCTCATGAAAATAATAGAGCGGGTGGTTTCTCTAAGTTATAGAAAGTTCAGTATAGCCTGAATGAACTCAAAAGAGTCTAGGACTAATAGCATTTAGAAGCGATGGGATGCTGCCCTGGTAGTAGAATAAGGGTATAATTGTGATGGATAAAGGATGATGTTTGGGCCTTCGATTGAGTAATGATTTGAAGAAAAAGGGGGATTTCATGAATTGTACAGGATTAAATTACCCGCGTAAGGTGAATCACATTAGGATGCTATGAAATACGGTTATGGACATTACTGCAAATGTTCCTCGATGCAACGTGAGCCCTAGTAATTACGTAAAATGTTTCAAGTTTTTAGTGGTAGGTTGTAGATCAATATTGAGTTGAATCAACAATGGATGGATAAAAGTTACAAGTATGAGATGAGATTAGGCCGTCATTCTTAAGATGAACAGTAATTAGGAAGCATTAAAGGTCTTAGACTTATACATATAGGATAAGCAACGAGAGTAAGCTGGAAGTTGGTAGCAAACCTCAGTAACGATAAATCGAAGTAAGAGTTATGGTAGTAAAGTCATGCGGATAGATAACCGGGTCTATGAAATAAGATATAGCAATATTCATAAGTTCTACAAAGTACCGAGTGAAGAGCTTCAGTATACCTATAGATGCCCAGAGGGACATCCTGTCAAGCTCTACATATGTTTGCAAAGTAAGGCCTAGAGATTGACTAAAACCTGGAGGAAAAGGAGAGAAGAATCGCATAGGTGCACTTACAAGGAAAAGTCATACAGGCTGCCTGACCGAAGGGAGCAATAGTTACGAGATTGGAAGAATTCTGACCACAAGTCATGGTGTGAGAAATAGACCTAAAGGTAGAAATGCCCTAGACTTTGGAATTATTCACAAAATAGTTGCCTAGATGGCAAGGAGAGTACTAAAGTGTCACGACCCGAAATTTCTACCTTCGGACCGTGATGGCGCCTAACATTTCACTTACTAGGCAAACCAACGTTAGAATGATATTAACAAAATTTTAACCAATCTTTAACTTTTATTAATAACAAATAAATAAACGCGGAAGTGAGGTCTAAAATATAGTGATTAATCCATATCCCAGAATTGGTGTCACAAGTGCACGAGTTTCTAGAATAAATACAAATAAAGGTCTGAATAAAATAAAGCTGTCTGGAAATAAACACACAACTAAAGTAAAGTGGATGGGGACTTCAGAACTGCGAACGCCGTGCAGTAATACCTCAAGTTTCCTCTGAGTAGTTGAAATTCGACCAAGTCTATGATACGCTACTGAGACCAACTCATAAATCTGCACAAGAAGTGCAGAGTGTAGTATCAGTACAACCGACCCCATGTACCGATAAGTGCTGAGCCTAACCTCGACGAAGTAGTGACGACGCTAAGGCAGGTCAATTATATTTCCTGTACGCAATATTAGTAACAACAACAATAATAGAAATAAATCAGGTAACTGAATATATTCATATTCAATTCTGTTGCAGCGTGCAACCCACTCTCACACTATATTCACATTAAGTTCTGTTGCAGGGTGCAACTCACTCTCACAATATATTCACATTCAGTTCTGTTGCGGCGTGCAACCCGCTCCTCCAAAATATTCATTTTAATCAAGTCTGTTGCGGCATGCAACCCGATCCCCCAATATATATATATGTATGTCGACTTTTAAATAAATCCGTTGCGGCATACAACCCGATCCTCTAATATGGACTTTTAATAAGTTTGTTGCGGTGTGCAACCCGATCCTCCAATATGGACTTTTTCATAAGTCTGTTGCGGCGTGCAACCCGATCCTCCAATATGGAATTTTTTAATAACTCTGTTGCGGCGTGCAACCCGATCCACCAATATGGACTTTTTAATAAGTCTGTTGCGGCGTGCAACCCGATCCTCCAATATATTCATTATCATTAATTCTGTTGCGGCATGCAACTCGATTCTCCAATATATTTATTATAATCAATTCTGTTGCGGCGTGCAACCCGATCCTCCAACATATTCATTTACCAATTCTTATAGAAGAAATTTTCCCAATAAATGCAACAATTAATATAAAATTATAAGACAACAACCATACAATAATTATGATTTAGTTATGAAACAAACAAGGCAAATAGCAAATTATTATGGAAATCAGAGAGAAAATATGCAATTTAATATTTAATATGCTAAATGTCAAATAACAATTAAGGCACATAATTCAAATAGCATGTAACAATTAATGCAGGAAATCAAGAATTAATATTTGACAAAGAATAAGAGAGAAACAATTATTATAATAATTAATTTATGATTTAAATTAATTTATGATTTTTCAAGTAATCAGGCAAATAATTAATTTGACGACATATAGACACTCGTCATCTCGTCTATACGTCGTTCACATGCAATTCACATAACAATTAATTGTGAAGAAGAAGGACGGTTCTTTGAAGATGTTCATTTACTACAGGCAGTTGAACAAGGTTACCGTCAAGAACAAGTATCCATTACCGCGTATTGATGATTTATTTGATTAGCTTCAGGGTGCTAGGGTATTCTCAAAGATTTACTTGAGATCGAGGTGCCATCAATTGAAGATCCGGGCTTAAAATATTCTGAAAATAACTTTCAAGGCCCGCTATGGTCATTATGAGTTTCTGGTGATGTCTTTTGGGCTGAAAAATGCCCCAACAACTTTCATGCACTTGATGAACATCGTGTTTCAGTCGTATCTTGATTCCTTCATCATCGTTGTTCATTGATGATATATTGGTTATTCTCGCAGCCGAGAGGAGCATGAGCAACACTTGATGAAGATCGTGCGCCAGACCTTGAGGGAGAAGAAGTTATATGCTAAATTGTCCAAGTGCATGTTTTGGTTAGCTCGATGGCATTCTTGGGCCATGTGGTGTCTAGTGAGGGGATTAAGATGGATTCGAAGATGAATGAGGCAGTTCAGAGTTGGACTAGGCCTTCTATCGCTACTGAGATATGGAATTTTCTAGGTTTGGCTAGGTATTATCGTTGTTTATAGAAGGTTTCTCGTCTATTACAGCTCCTTTGACTAGATTGTCTTAGAAGGGTGCCCCATTCAGGTGGTCTGACGAGTGTGAGGAGAGCTTTTAAATGCTCAAGACTACCTTGACTAAAACTCCAGTTCTAGTTTTGCCTTCAGCATCGAGTTCTTATACAATCTATTGTGATGCTTCATATATTGGTATTGGGTGTGTGTTGATGCAGGAGGGTAGAGTGATTGCTTATGCTTCGCTTCAATTGAATCACCATGAGAAGAACTACGAGTACACGATTTGCAGTTGGCAACCACTGTCTACGTTCTTAAGATCTGGAGGCACTATCTTTACGCCATCTTGTGTTAACAGATCACAAGAGTCTTCAACAGTTATTCAAGCAAAAGGATCTGAACTTGAGGCATCGGTGATGGTTAGAGCTACTATACTATGATATCACCATTCTTTATTATCCCGGGAAGGCCAATGTAGTGGTCGGCGCTTTGAATAGGAAGGCTGAGAGCATGGGTAGTCTTGCTTTTATCCCAGCTTGGGAGAGATTGTTAGCTTTGAATGTTCAAGGTTTGGCCAACAGATTCATGAGGTTGGATGTTTTGTAGCCTAGCAGGGTTCTTGCTTGCGTGGTTTCACGGTCATCTTTGTTTGAGTGCATCAAGGTGAATCAGTATGATAGTCCTCACTTGCTTGTTCTTAAGGACATGGTGCATCAAGGTGATGCCAAAGAGGTGACCATTGGTGATGATGGGGTATTAAGACTTCGGGGCCGGATTTGTGTGCCCAATGTGGTTGGGTTTGCGGGAGCTGATTCTTGAGGAGGCCCATAGTTCGCAGTATTCCAATCATCCTGGCGCCGCGAAGATGTACCATGTTTGAAGCAGCACTGCTGGTGGAGAAGAATGAAGAAAGATATTATGCAGTATGTGGCTCAGTGTTTGAACTGTCCACAGGTTAAGTATGAGCACTAGAGACCTGAGGTTTGCTTCAGAGGATAGATATTCCAGAGTCGAAGTGAGAGCGCATCACTATGGATTTTGTAGTTGGGCTTATACGGACCTTGAGGACATTTGAAGCAGTGTGGGTTATTGTGGACAGACTAACCAAGTCTGCACACTTCATTCCAGTCATAACTACCTATTCTTTAGAGCAGCTGGCTCAGATTTATATTCGGGAGATTGTTCGCCTTCGTGGTGTGCCCGTATCAATTATCTCGGATCGAGTCACACAGTTCACATCGTAATTTTGGAGTGCCGTACAACTTGAGTTGGGCACACAGGTCGAGCTACAACATTTCATCCCCAGAAAGACGGGCAATCCGAGTGCACTATTTAGATATTAGAGGACATGTCATGAGCCTGTGTCAATTTTGGGGGTCGATGGGATCAGTTTCTACCGCTAGCAGAGTTCACCTATAACAACAGCTATCAATCGAGCATCCAGATGGCTCTTTATGAGGCCTTACATGGGAGGCGATATCGTTCTCTGATTGTTGGCACTGATTTGGTCTGTGATGCTTTGGAGAAGGTGAAGTTGATTCAGGAGTGTCTTCGGACAACACAGTCCAGGCAAAAGAGTTATCCTGATAGGAAGCCTCATAATATGGCATTCATGATGGGTGAGAGGGTTCTGCCAGAGTTTAGCCCATGAAGGGTGTGATGAGGTTCGAGAAGAAGGGCAAGTTGAGCCCTCAGTATATTGGTCCTTTTCAGATTCTTGAGAGAGTTGGTGAGGTGGCCTACAGACTTGCATTGCTACTCAGCTTGTCGGGAGTTCACGCACTGTTTTATGTTTCTATGCTCCGGAAGTACTATGATGATCCGCCACATGTGTAAGATTTTAGCTTAGTGCAATTGGATAAGGATTTGACCTATGTGGAGGAGTCGGTGGCTATTTTGAAAAGGCAGGTTCGGAAGTTGAGGTCGAAGAACATTGCATCGGTGAAGGTTCAGTGGAGAGGTCAATCGATCGAGGAGGCGACTTGGGAGAATGAGCATGATATGTGGAGCTGATATCCTCACATTTTTGGCACTCTAGGTATGTCTCTATACTCGTTCGAAGACAAACGTTTGTTTATGAGGGGGAGAATGTATCGACCCGACCGGTCGTTTTGAGTATCTTAGCCCCGTTTTCCCTTTTGAAGCTCCTCATATGTGTATGTGTGATTATGTGATTTGTCGAGTTGGTTGGATTGGTTTCGGGAGAGTTTTGGATTAAATTGAGATACTTAGTCCCTTGGTTGGAGACTTAAGTTGTAAGAGTTGACCGAAATTTGACTTTTGTGTAGACGACACGAGAATAGTGTTTTGATGGTTACAATAAACTTGTCACAACCCAAAAATCCTAACCTGTCGTGATGGCGCCTATCTCAGTACTAGGCAAGCCGACAACATCAATAACCCACGATTTCCTTTAAATTTAAAAACGTAACGTTTAATACAATACCAAAGATCTAGCAATTTCCGATACAACACTCCCAAAAGCTGGTGTCACTGAGTACATGAGCATCTAATATGAGTACAAGTCTGGAAAATACGGTCTATAATAATCCGAGACCAAATACAATAAACAAGGAGATAGAGAAGGAGAGACAAGGTCTGCGAAACACGGCAGCTACCTCAAAATCTCCTGAAAGTCAACTGCGCGAAATGATCAACACTCGCTATGTTCAGGAACACCTGCATCTGAACACGAAGTGCAGGTTATAGTATGAGTACAACCAACTCAGCAAGTAACAATAATAACTAAGGAGCTGAAGATAATGACGAGCTACACAGTCATAGTTCACTTTTAGTAGTTCCAGCAAAGAATAGACATGCTATCAAATCCGGCAGTTTAACTCAAATCAATTTATACAGTTCAATTTCAAGTAATCTGGATATATATTCTTTCAGAATTTTCACAACAATGTCAGATAGCAGCTAAGTGCAACAACAAATGCAAAGCAAGTACAACCTCTCAGGCAACAGTCACTCTGCTCATCACAACAACTCAATCACTCGGCTCTCAGCCCTTAGCACTCACACTCAATGGGTACCCGCGCTCACTGGGGTGTGTATAGACTCCAGAGGGGCTCCTACAGCCCAGGCGCCATAATCTGCACGGACAACTCACGTGCTGCATGGAGAACTCACGTGCTATAATATCCTGCACGGACAACTCACGTGCCATAATATCCTTACCTCACCGATAGGCCCTCGGCCTTACTTAATACTCAACCTCTCAAGTCTCTCGGGCTCTCAGAAATCACAAAGATCAGCCCAAACAAAGATAACATAGTATATCAATAAATATCCATAAAGACTGAGGTATAATACACAAGAAAAATCATGACTGAGTACAAGACAACAATTAGCAAATAATTCAATAAGTACGCAACCTCTACAGGTCTCAATAGTACTATAACATAGCCTAAGCATGATTTCTAACATGATTTATAGTCAAGTTTCTTCAACACATAGAGATCATATAGCTAACAATAAATTATTCAACTTTATAGTTTCCCGGGACGGACCAAGTCACAATCTCCTCGGTGCACGCCCACACGCCCGTCACCTAGCATGAGCGCCACCTCCAAAATAATCACATGATACCAAAATCCGGGGTTTCATACCCTCAGGACCAGATTTATAATTGTTACTTACCTCAACCCGTGTAATTATTTAATTCGCTATGCCCTTGCCACGAGAATTTTTCTCCGAAAGCATCGTATCTAGCCACAATTAATTCGAATCAGTCAATACAAATTATTGTAATTAATTCCATAAGAAAATACTAATATTTCCAATAAAATTCGAAATTAACTCAAAAATTGCCCGTAGGGCCCACATCTCGGAACCCGACAAAAGTTACAGAATATGAACGCCCATCCAACCCCGAGTCCAACAATATAAATTTCACCAAAATCCGACACCAACTCGACCCTCAAATCTTCAATTAAAGTCTATAAAGATTTCTACCATTTTCAACCCAATCCTTACCCATTTGAACTTAACAATCTTTCCACAACCTTATTGATATGTATATATGATACTCTACACCCAAGAATCATACAATTAATCACCCATCTTTACTCCAAATCCGAAATTGAAGAATTAGGGAAAGAAATTCTTACCTCTTTGAAGCCCTAGCAAGATCCTTGTGAAATCCTCAAACTTTGAACAAGAATTGATGGATAAATCACTAAGTCTTCACTTTCTCTCTCTAAAATGCTCTCACTTCTCTCTAAAATATCAGATTTTGGCTCAAAAATGAGCTTCAAGGGCTACAAATCGAAGTTGGGTCTGGTCAAAAATTAAAAAGAATGGAAGCTCCGATGCAGTTATGTGGTCCGCATACCGACTGCATAATTTGGCCTCCAAAGCTAGGCGTTACTGACCCGGTCTGCGGTCATTATGCGGCCCGCATACTTGTTCTGCGGTCGCATAGTGCACCGCATATTTTCCTCAAATCTTGACCCTCTCCTGATCCACTTTGCGACCATTAAGCAGTCCGCAGAGTGATTCTGCGACCGCATAGTGGTCGTAGAAATGACCTTTTTCCGACAAAATTTTTCTTTACACATCGGTGCATTGTTCAACCCAGAAATTTCTATAATCTTTATTCTAATTGATCTACCTCGGCACCACCAAACCTTATTTTCCATAGCAAAATTTTGCTGGGGTCGTTACACATAAGTCAACATCCGGACAACCTTTTCAACTTAAATTCTAAACCTTGGAACTAAGTGCTCCAAATCATTTCAAAACCTCATCGGACCCAAACCAATTACCCCCGGCAAGCCAAATAACAACTAAAATTCACAATATAAGCATTAAATGGGGAAACAGGATTATAATACTCAAAACGACCGGCCGGGTCATTACAAGTTCGTATGGTGATTTTGGACTTAGGTGTATGTCTGGATTTGGAGGTCCCTATGTTGATTTGGTTCTATCTACCTCAAAGAATTTTCTTATCTTATTGCCTTCTCTCTTTTCTTTTCCCTCAAGCTCACGCTTTTTCTCAATTGACATCCCATTCTCTTCACTCAATACAACCCCTCCTTTTTCCTTTGTTGGGATGTCAACATGCACTCCCTTACTCCTCTCATTCTTTTCTATCTCATATTTTTCTATATTCTCTTTAATAGTCTTTTCATATTCATAAATTTGTTAGGGAGTCAAAGGTCCAAGAATAAGTTTCTTCCCATTAACCTCAAAAGAGTATCTATTTTTTTCCATGTTATATGAAGCTCTTCTATAGGTATACCATGGCTTTCCCAACAAGATATGATAATTATTCATGGGAATCACATCAGACCAGATCGCATCCTCATATCTTCCAATAGAGAATAGTAATAACACTCTTTTATCTACCTTTACTCCTCTCAACATGTAAGGTTCAATATGCTCAACACAAGGCAACTTCAATTTTTCAACCATATAAGTGCTAATTGAGTTATAGCCAAACTCTTTGTCAATTCTAAGGGCACAAATCGCAGACATCACTTTAGCTCTTGTTTGAAAAATAATTTTACCATTGTCTTCCTTCCATTCGGTATACTGTAAGTTCGACTTTTCAAGTTGTTGAGTCATAACTCGCCTCCTTTCACTATAACTACCTGTTTGAAACATCTTGAACAAAGATTAGAAGAATTATGTATCTCTCAAATTTTGGCTTTTTTCCTCTAATGTTCTCGCCTCTCTTGCCTTTTTCCACTTAAAGCAACTCTTGGTCGTTAAACTTTAGATTTATTAATAAACCTTACTAGTCACAACCCTTAGTGATAAGAATGTGGAGTTAAAAAAGAAAAGGAAAGTGAAGGACCAAACCTTGGAAGAATAGGAATTGGTTAGTAGAATAAAAAAGAATTTAGGAAACCCAAAACCCACAAGAATAAGGAAAGAAGTTACCTTAATCTTCAAGAACTAGGATCCCCTCTTCTTGTTTCCTTTCTTGAATTGGAAACCAAATAATACTTGAATTGTACAAATAATAATGAGCCATAATGCTTTTCTTTTGGCTGATTTTCATTTTTTGTTTGCTCAAGAACCTACCAAGATTATCAAGATTGAAATCTTGTTTAGTTTATGCTCTGATACCACTTGATAACAACACGATAGGGGTCCAACAATTACTAAATAAAATCAAGAAACGTGCGGAAGCTAAAAGAAAATAAAGAAATAAACAAACAACGGAAAATTAAAGATAGATTGAATTCAAGAAAGAGTTTCTTGAATTCAAGAAGTCTATTCTTGAAGTTGAATCATAACAATAACAATTAGCTAACAAAGAAATAATCGCCTTTGGTAGAGCATTAAAAATAAGAGATAGATTGTGAAACCCGACCCGCCTAAACTTATCACCTTTCTTGATTACCTAGAAGTGATCTAAGATTTCGAAAGAGTTTATCTTACCACCTTAAGTTGAGTCTTGAAGGTTGAAGAATAAATCCAAGAATAGCCACACACACAAGAGTGCAAGAAAAATCTCACAATTTTTATTGATATCGTCTATAATCATCTAAAATCCAAAAGCAAAGAAGACACCCCTTTATATAGAGAGGGGGTCACGAAATTCCTACCTAAAAATAAGGAAATAAAGTCCTAAACTACTTTGGACAACAAGTCCAAATACCTTAAGAAAAGGAAAAACACTAGGAAAAAAAAACCAAGTCAATCTTGGAAAGTAACTCCAACAATCTTAGGAAAAGGAAAACATAACCTTAATGTCACGCCCCAAAACTAAGGAGCACGACCGGCGCTCAACCGAGTTAACCCGACCATGCAAGCCTGTTAGATTTTATTCTACCCAAATTCATCCATGAATAGAGATAATACATGTTATCATTAATTAGGCAAACATGTGTTCATGTCTACAATACCAATTTATTTCCAATAGTTTCATCATTTTTAAAGTCTCAAATGGACAAGTAACACGTCCACAACATAACATAGTTTGTATTTTCCCAGCACCAATACACAACCCACACTATGTCTACGGAGCCTCTATAGATAAAGAAGAGTACAATGATAATGCTGGCAACAAGGCCCCGGCTATACCTCAAATAGGATACACAAGTACAAAAGATTCATGACCCCAGAATAAAGTGGGGCTCACCAAGTCAACTGGGAAGAAGGTGCACTGCTATCACTGCTCAATATCTCCTGCTGTGGAACCACCTGCATCCATTGAAAGATGCAGTGCCCCCGGAAAAAGGGACGTTAGTACCGTCGAATAGTACTAGTATGTATAACTAAACACCCTCTCAATATAATAAAAATTAATACAAACAAGATTATCATGATAACAATGAAAGCCTTAATCAACATCAAACCTCAATTTAGGATCAAGACAGTGTTCAAATTAATTTCCATATCTCACATTGGGAGATTGTTTTAGTATCGATATACCATTGTCCACAATACCAGTGTTCACAATACCAATGCCACCGTACTTTTAGCATGGAGTCCGATCACAACCCGATCGGCTAGGCCATCTTGTTAGAGACATCAACCACAATTACTATCATTACCAATTTCCAGCACAATCACCACCATGTGTGCGGCATGGTGTCCGATCACAACCCGATCGGCTAGGCCGTCTTATTTGAGACATCAACCTTTTTATATCAATCATCACATTTCATAATACTTTCACATCTTTTCATTTCATTGGCACTAGTGACCATAATTATAAGATCATTCTTGGCACGTTGGCCATATTCAGTATTTCATGCTCACATTATCAATTTCAAATATCATCCTCATCATCAACAATAAACACAATTCAAATCAAAGTGTGTAGTACACATGTGAGCAATTTAGAGTCTAATGCACATAGAGATATTTCACAAAATTTAGCATAATAACCTTTATTTCAACTTGACTTAAAGTCGAAACATTATTAATGCACATCCCATATTTTAACACATCCTCAATTGGTAACATAACATGAATAGAGCATTTGGGATGCTTGTTGAACATATATCTTTCAACCCAATCTTACTCGGAATAACCAATTTCATAATGAATCACTCGGGACTTACATAATTTACATGAATATCGTGGGAAGAGTTTAGCCAACATACCTCACTTGAGCTTCCTTAAACTCTAAAACATTCCGGAATTTTTAGCAATTTCAATCTATTGTAGAAATATAACAAATTGAATCAAAATTTTGAAGATGATCATGGTTCTAGCTCACTTGAGCATTTTATCAAACACTAGGTATGCATAAGGTTTCAATGTCCTTTTTATGAAGGATTCAATCATCTCACAACCCAATTTTTACCATTTTTAGCTCAACAATCTTCGTACACACTTTGATATCACATGCATGTAAAATAATCAACTCTCATGCCCAAAACGTATCTTGCTAATTACCCATTTTCAGATGATTTTGAAATTAGGGTTTAGGGTGTATAATCTTACCTCTAGGATGAAGACCTAATGAGTTTCCCTTCTCACTCTAGGGCACCCTCTCTCACTCTAAAATGTCAGATAATAGCTCAAAAATGACCCAAATAGTGTATTTAATGAAATAGGGTCGGGTTTTAAAAATCCAAAAATGGAGCTCCGGAACAGGTTATGTGGTCGCATATGCGACCGCATATCGGTTGTATAATTGGTTACAAAATAGCCAAAAGAACTACCTGTGTATGCGGTCACTATGTGGTCCGTATCACAGTTATGCGGTCGCATAATGCACCGCATAACAGTTATGCGATCGCATAGTCGACCGCATAGCTGCTTCCAGAATAGCCCTCACCTGCTCACTTCTGCGGCCATTATGCGGCCCGCAGAGTGATTCTGCGGTTGCATAATGGACCGCAGAAATGCACAATTCCGCCAAAACTTTTCTTTTACTTTCTGGTGCATTGTTTAACCCAAAAAGTCCGAGCATAATTTCTACAATCCTCAAACACATAAGCCTAGTCCGGCACCATGAAACATTATTTTCTTTGCATATATTATCGGTTTTTACACTTAAGTTCTTCAAAATTTTCTGGGGTGTTACACTTAACTACCTAGGAAAGCAATAAATCTAGTACCAAAATATACAGAAATAAGTTAAAACCAATCTTGGATAGAATCTTGAAAGTCCCAAACCTATCATGAATAGGAACTTGGAAATCTTGAAGGCAACTTGCAAGCAACTTGGCACCAACTTGTACCCAACTTCTATCATGCCTATTGAACCTTTATTGGGCAGCAAGTAAGTCCTTTTATGTTATAAAAATATGGCTTCATGTAGTACTTATTGGGCTGCAAGTTTGGACACATTTTTAGGTTCCAAATAGGTCCAATAGTGGCCTGATTTGTACCTTAGATACCGGTACGCCATGAAGTCTAACAATCTTGCGGATATAAATTCGAGCCAGTTGCTCGGAAGAATAGCTAGTCATCACAGGAAGGATATGAGCTGACTTGGTCAGTCTATCCACAATCACCCAAATTGTGTCAAACTTTTGCTGAGTCCGTGGGAGTCCAACAATGAAATCCATAGTTATCCGCTCCCATATCCACTCCGAAATCTCTATCTTCTGAAGCAATCCACCTAGCCGTTGATGCTCATACTTAACCTGTTGGCAATTTAGACACCGAGCTACAAACTCCACCATGTCCTTCTTTATCCTCCTCCACTAGTAATGCTGCCTCAAGTCCTAATACTTCTTCGCGGCACCCGGATAAATGGAGTACCGCAAACTGTGAGCCTCCTGGAGAATCAACTCACGCAAACCATCCACATTAGGCACACATAGTCTGCCCTGCATCCTCAATGCACCATCCTCCCCAATAGGGACCTCCTTAGCATCACCGTGCTGGACCGTGTCCTTAAGGACAAGCAGATGGGGATCATCATACTGACGCTCCCTTATACGATCATAAAGAGAAGACCGAGAGACCACACAAGCCAATACTCGACTCGGCTTAGAAATATCCAATCTCACAAACTGGCTGGCTAAGGCCTGAACATCTAACGCATTCAATTTCAAAAGATTTAGAAAAATCAGGCAATTGTAACAATGGAGCAGAACATAACTTTTCTTTCAACAAGTTAAAAGAATCATCTTGTTCTTTTTCCCATGTAAAAATCTTATCCTTTTTAATAATTTCACTTAAAGGAGAAGCAATGGTGCTAAAGTCTCTCACAAACCTCCTATAATAACTAGCAAGTCCATGAAAACTCCTAACTTCAGTTACACTCTTAGGTTTTGGCCATTCTTTTATTGCTTTAATTTTCTCTTCATCAACCTCAACTCCTTTAGAACTAACCACAAAACCCCAAGAAAATCACATGATCTACGCAAAAATTATACTTTTTAAGATTAGCAAATAAGAGTTGCTTTCTAAGAACTTCAAAAACTTGTTTTAGGTGTTCTACATGCTCTTCTAAAGTGTTAGAAAATATCAAAATATCATTGAAGTACACCACAATAAATTTTCCATGAAAATCCTTAAAGATATGATTCATTAATCTCATGAAAGTGCTAGGTGCATTAGTCAAGCCAAAAGGCATAACTAACCACTCATAAAGCCCATATTTGGCCTTAAAAGCAGTTTTCCATTCATCTCCAGGATTCATTCGAATCTGATGGTAACCACTTTTTAGATCAATTTTAGAAAAGATTTTGGATCAATGTAATTGATCCACCATGTCATCAAGATGAGGGATAGGATGGCGATACTTTACCGTTATCTTATTGATTGCTCTACAATCCATGCACATCCTCCAAGTTCCATCCTTTTTGGGTATCAATAGGACGGGAACAGAGCAAAGGCTCATGCTCTCTCTCACAAAGCCTTTCTCAAGCAGCTCCTCAACTTGCCTTTGAAGCTCTTTTGTCTCTTCTGGATTACTCCTATAAGCAGGCCTATTTGGGATTTGTGATCCAGGCACAAAATCAATTTGATGCTCAATGCCACGTAAAGGTGGCAATCCATTAGGAATATTGTCACGCCTCAAAAACCTAGGAGCGCAACCGGCGCTCAATCGAGTGAACCCGACCAAGCAAGCCTATTAGATTCCTTCTACCCAAACTCATTCATGAATGAAGAGAATATATGTTTCCCTTAATTAAACAATAAAGTGGTCATGTCTGCAATTACCAATTTCTTACCAATAGTTTCATCATTTTTAAAGTCTCAAATGGACAAGTAATACAACCATAACATAACATAGTTTGTCTTTCCCCAACACCAATACACAACCCACATTATGTCTACAGAGCCTCTATGGATAAAGAAGAGTACAATGATAATGCCGGCAACAAGGCCCCGGCTATACCTCAACCATAATACATAAAGATCAAAAGATACATGACCCTGGGATAAAGTGGGGCTCACCAAGTCAGCTCGGAAGAAGGTGTACTGCTATCACTGATCAATGTCTCCTGCCGTGGAACCACCTGCATCTATTTAAAGGTGCAGCGCCCCTGGCAAAAGGGACGTTAGTACCGTCGAATAGTACTAGTATGAAAACTAAACACCAATTTAAGAATTTAGAAATACAAGATAATTATGATGAACCAGTGCGACAATAGAATAATATATATATAACTGTCTCAACCATAGCAAGCTTATTAAAAGCTATCAACAACATTTATAGGATTTAAGATGAGATCCTATGTAACCATCTTCACACAAAGCGGCCCTGCCGCCTCACCTGATGTATGCAGGTGGAGGTGTACGTACAATATCACAACTCTAATCAAGCGGCCCTACCGCCTCACCCCAATGTATGCGGGTGGATATATAACCACAGTACTAAGAACTTACACAAAGCGGCTATGCCGCCTTACCCCAATGTATACGGGTGGTGGTGCCACAACAATACCAAATCTATACACAAAGTGGTCGTACCACCTCACCCCTATGTAAGCGGGTGGAGGTGCAGTCCCACTATATCATAATCCCTACACAAAGCGGTCATGCCGCCTCACCCCAATATATATGTGGGTGGAGGTGTATCACAATCACAATCTCTGTACCATAATCCCCACACAAAGCGGTCATGCCGCCTCACCCCAATGTATGCGGGTGGAGGTGTATCACAATCACAATCTCTACACAACTTGGTATAATACCTTTCACATAAATCACGACTAGAAATTATAACATGTGGATACGTAATCCATAGTTTGGGACACATCCTCAATTTATAATGCAATATGATAAGAGCATTTGAAATACAAATTGAACATATATCTTCATCACAAAACTTATCGGAATACTCGATTCATTATCAACATCTCGGAACTCACAAGGATAATGAGAATTCCAACTCTTAAAGAACAGTTTAGCCAACAAACCTCGATTGAGCATTCTTAAACTCTAAAACGTTACGGAATTATTAGTAACTGCAATCTATTTTAGAAATATAACAAATTGAACCACAATTAGAAAGATGATTATGGTTCTAGCTCATTTGAGCATTTTATCAAACACTAGGTGTGCATTAAGGTTCAAGGTCCTTTTATGGAGAATTCCATCATCCCACAACCCAACCTTTACCATTTTTAGCTCAACAATCTTTATACACCCTTTGATAACACATGCATGTAAAATAACCAACCCTCTTGCCCAGAAATTATCTTGCTTATTAACCATTTCCACATAAAATTCGAAATTGAGGGTTAGGGTGTAGAATCTTACCTCTAGGATAAAGACCTAGTGAGTTTCCCTTCTCAATCTTCCAAAACTCGGGCAAGAATTGAAGAATAATTATTGGATAACACCTTCTCACTCTAGGGCACCTTCTCTCACTCTAAAATGTCAAATTATCTCTAAAAAATGGCCCAAAACGTGTATTTAATGAAGTAGGGTCGTGTTTTAAAAACCAAAAAATGAAGCTTCGGAACAGGTTCTGCGGTCCTCAAACACGTAAGCCTAGTCCGGCACCATGAAATATTATTTTCTTTGCAAAATTTACCAGGCCTTACATTTAAGTACTTTGAAATTTTCCGGGGTGTTACAAATATCTTCAGGAAAGACATCTTCAAAATCCTGCAAAAGAGAAGAAATACTACTTGGCAAAGAAGAAGTTAGTAACTCAAAATTAATCAAAGCTTCTTTGTAAGTAAGTAGTATTATGGGCAACCCCTCTTTTCTTGCATTTAAACACTCTTTGGCTTTTATATAAAAACTCTCTTTTTTATTTCCTTAGCCTCTTTCCTCTCACCAAAACTTTCTATTTTTTTATTCAAGCCCCCTTTTATCTCCTCTCTCAAATTGTTTCCCTCTCTCTCTTTCTCTCAGCCATCTCTCTTTTTTCTAACTCTTGGCCTCCTTTCTTTTCTTTTTCCTCAAGCTCACTTTTTATCCCTTCCCTTGGTTTTTCCATTGTTTCCCTTAATCTCTTTTGATCTTCAAACACTTGAGAAGGAGATAAAGGTGCAAGAGTAAATTTCCTGCCATTGTCATCCATGTACCACGTTTTACTCATAATGCTTCATTAACTCTCTTCTTATTTCCCTGCTAACATTTATGTCTATCACTTTATTCTGAAAACTCGAACAAGACATGCTTTTGCTTTTTGCTCCCCTTTGTTCCATCCAGTGGATCTTCGGGTTGCTTAACATTCTCGCTCTACTAGGGACGCGAGCCACACTATGGTAATATTTATCCCTTCCAGGCTTTCAGTGCCTATCTTCTGATTTTTTTTTATCTTGCTAATATTCACATCTAATTGTAATATTCTAGAGTGCACCGTCTGGGTGCCTCACAAGGATATTTATTAGCAATTTTTTAATATCCTTCGGAAATGTCAACTAACACAAACAATCCATTCAACATTTTGGGTTACTTTAACCCCAGCCGGATCCTAATATCCCGTCCTTTTCTTAAACTATACCTCCAATAGGGTATAACTGAGATGGGTGTGGCCAATATACCTGTGTTACTGTAGAAGGTAACTTACAATGGGTACCTCGTACCCTTCTCATCTTGCTCCTTTTACTTGTTGAAGCTTGTATCTATCTTCTGAATCTCTCATTGCCTTTCACCATAGGAGTGGATAGATATTCTTGCCTTAAGGATCCTTATCAAGAGGCTTACATTTACTCATCATAAGCATCATGCAAAATCGAGTTCCTCTGACTTAACTCTTTCACGGCCACCTGCAATCTCTTACCAACCGTCTTTCTAGACGTAGGCATCGTTGTATTATGAATAAGATAGAGTTTAGAAAATTGAGTTCTTACAACTGACCTCTACCACACGATCTAGAGTAAGAAGAAAGAGTGACAGTCCTAAATGCCCTGTAGCCTCCTGCTTATAAGTGTGGTGCACAACACACCCATAAACAAGACTCTACTAGGCACGGCTTGTAGACTCCCTAGGATAGAACTGCTCTGATACCACTTTTGTCACGACCTAAACCGATGGGCCACGACGGGCAACGATGTATTACTCAACCGAGTACCAATGTTATATATCATTCTTATCGTACTGTCTTTGGAAAATGGGCCAAACGAGCCGTCATGGGCTAACCAGAATAAACATAAGGGAATACTCAATATAAGACGACCCAATCTGACATAAAGACTTATACATGTGACATAGGGCCTATAAGACAAAAATTTCATTGAACATAGGTCGATAAAGCCGTATAGTTTTTCACGTACACAACATATGTCTACAAGCCTCTAAGTATATATAAATGTCATAAAGGTCGGGGCGGAGCCCCGCCATACCAATCAACACATGTCTAAATCATACTGACCAAACAAGCAACTCCGGAGCAAATGGAGCGCAGCGACACCTTCCGCTGAGCTGATAGCCTACTTGGAGGACTCTCAACCTGTCTAACGGGACCTTCGGGTATGAAACACAGCGTCCCCAGGCAAAAGGGACGTCAGTACAAATAATGTACCGAGTATGTAAGAAATAAAAAATCAGTAAAATAATAGACATAAGAGAAACATGGATTAAAAGACTCAACATGTATGTCTGAATAGCTCTGTGAATCATTTATATTTACAATGCATATGTGTATAAATTTCATACCATGCATAGGTATATACGTTCATAATATCATCAAGCCTCTGAGGGCATCCCATCATATCATCTCGGCCACTGTGGGCAATTCATCAACGTATACCGGCTGATCAGGTGGTGGTGCGTATATAATGCCATAACCTTTTCTCATATCCCATTTACATATAATATACACGTATATAACGCCATCTGGTCATGGGTCAATCTACATGTATAAATGCATGAAATGCATAAGAATTACGTTAATAAGATTTCTTGGATTGTCATAAAAATCAATATGCCTTTCAGATAAACTTTATCAAATACGTATTTTTCTGAGACCCATGAACGAAAGATATAATAATAATTCACATGGGGAATCAATAACATAGACACCCCTAATACTTCAATGGGTAGAGTCATTTATGAAAATTATGCGTTTACTAGTTTCGTTTGTATCGTATGGATCACGTTAAAAAGAAAGAAGGGATAGCCTTAACATACCTGGACCGATTCTCTTGATAATTCCTCTAACACAAGTCTTGCGATAACACATAATGGCAGATCAAAGTAGGGAATAATCCGTATGTTATTCTTGAGAAAAATTATACCGGGCTTCTTTAGAGTCACGTTGCTAAGAGGCTTAAGGAACTTCTTGCTTGAATTCTTGCCTGAATATCCGTTGCCTAACATTCTGATATAAGACCTTTCTTTAGGAGTGGATATGTGAGTGACTCTTTCTTAAAAAATAGATATGTGGCTCATGTTTTGAAGAATGTGATCTTTGCTTGAAGCTTTTTCATCTGTAAGCTTCGAGCTTATGTATTTCCCTCTTAACTTATGTGTATTAATCTCTTATCTTTGAGATTTGTGGGGCCCACCCTTTTGTGATGTTTAAGCCACAAAATACTCCAAGTGTGCCACCTATTTTATGAACTTAAGAGTCACAATCCATGGCTTTGTGGGCTGCCACGTTTTTCTCTTTATAACGATAATCCAATAACTTAATTAAGCTTATCCACAAATCCTTAATTAAATTGTTAACCTCCCACTAACTAATAATTCACATAATTAGGAATTATTTCAAATCACTTAAAATACTATTCACTTTTAGCATACTTTATACACCTTACTATCATGGCCATGTGGTACTTTGTATGGCACTAGTCCATAAATACCGGGTATTTTAGCTCCGGCCGTATTTTATTCCGAAATGTCAAACTTCGACGAAATTTATTTTCTTCGATTTGCTTACCCCCCCCCCCCCACCTTCACGAATTTACTTATCACTTATTTGAAATAGCATAATCTTTATAATCCCAAAATAATCTCATTCCTGAACTTATGTCGATTAACTTACGACGAAGCTTTAACATATGAAAATATGGAATGTAACATCTCATTTCCAAGCTCACATTAATTTACTTATGGCGTACTTTCACGTACGAAAATATGGGGTGTAACAATAGACAAGGAATTGAATTATTAGATGATGGTATCACGGATATTCCATACCGTCTATGAAAGGCTAAAGTAATAACTCATACCATGAGCCGCAGATCGGAAGATAGCTTATGCCTACATAAAGGCTGATCAGAAAGAAGAGGAAACTAAAGAGTTACATCAACAAAGTAAATCAGGAGTCTGATTATTGGACCTAGAAAATTATAGAAATCGTGATTGAGGACATTGTAGAATCACTCTTAATATCAGAGATACAAGAGAGATAGTACAGTAGCCATATTCTATAACGGTTGTACGATAAAGCCAGTCAGAAAAGTACCATCCTCATAAGAAGTCAGTATGAAGCTCTCACCGAATTGTGTATGCACCAGAGGTCAAGTATTATAATAGAGCTTCAAGTTATGGACGTGAATTATACCTGTGTGAAAGCGAGGCCGTGAAAGAGATAGAAGATGTGATGTGAGATTTTAAGGTAAGTAAGGTAAAGGTGAACAACGTACGAGAGACTCAAATGCAGAAGGTTGCGAATAAATCCATGCTTCAGCTAAAGGACTAGAAGCGTTGGGATTCAATATCCAGGAATGATAGCTGTGTCATTGATGGCATATCTTCCAGCCTATGGTTTCCAGGTACCGAGAGACCTAGTCAACAGAGTAAAGAAGAGTTAGAGACGATGTAATGTCTCGCTTGATGTTCCATAATAATATAAGGAAATCTATGGTGTAAGCAAGTTGAAGGAAGGTGTAGTATAAATGGATATGTGTAGATCGCAAGCTAAAGTATGATAGAGCGACAAGATTTTAGGAAGACAGGAGTAAGGACAAGAAAGGGCGAGTGAGAAGGTAACGAGAAACGGATGAGTCCTTGGGATTAAGCCCATAAAAACAAGAGAGCTGATGGCTTCTCTAAGTTATAGAAAGCTCAGTATAGCCTAAATGAACTCAAAGGAATCTAAGACTAGTAGCATTTAAATGAGATGGAATGTTGGCCTGGTAGTAGAATGAAGGTGTAATTGTGTTAGATGAAGGATGCCGTTTGGGCCTTCGATTGAGTAATGACTTTAAAAGGGATTTCAAGAATTGTACAAGATTAAAATACCCACGTAAGTGAATCACATTGTGATGCTATAAAATACGGTTATGGAAGTATAGTATCGCCCCTAGGTGGATCAGTCTAATTACTCCAGATGTCCCCTAATGAGACGTGAGCCCTAGCGGCAGTGTTACAGAAAAGATCAAGTTATCAGTGGTAGATGATAGATCAACATTAAGGTAAATCAACAATGGATTGTCAAAAGTCACAAAATATGAGGTGAGTTAGGCCGTCATTCTTAAGATGAACAGTAATGAGGAAGCATTAAAGGACTTAGATTTATACATATATGATAAGCAGCAAAAGAGTAACCTGGAGTTTGGTAGCAAACCTCAGTAACGATAAATCAAAGTAAGAGTTATGGCAATAAAGTCATACAGATAGATAAACGGATCTATGAAATAAGGTATAACAATATTCGTAAGTTCAACAAAGTACCGAGCGAAGAACTTCAGTATACCCATATATGCCCAGAGGGACATCTTATCAACTCTGTATATATTTACAAAGTGAGGACTAGAGATTGGCTAAAAGCCGGAGGAAAAAGGAGAGAAGAGTCGCATAGGTGCACTTACAAGGTCAGAGTCTAACAGGCTGCATGACAGAAGGTAGCAATAGTTACGAGATTGGAAGGATTCCGACCACAAGTCATGATGTGAGAAAGAGGACTGGGGGGGGGGGGAATGCCCTGGCCTTTGGATTTATTCACAGAACAGTTTCCTAGTTGGCAAAGAGGGTACTAAAGTATTCGAAAGACATAAGTTAGGAAAATGATAAGCGCATCAGTCAACATTCGAGGAAGAATGTTCCAAATAGGGGAATGATGTTACACCCCATGTTTTCGTACGTGAAAGTACGCCATAAGTAAATTGATATAAGCTCAAAAATGAGATGTTACGTCCCGTATTTTCGTATGTTGAAGTTTTGTCGTAAGTTCGGGAATGAAATTATTTTGAGATTATAAGCATTATGCTATTTCAAACAAGTGATGAGTAATTTCGTGAAGGTGAGAGGGTAAGGAAATCGAAAAAAATGAATTTCGTCGAAGTTTGACATTTTGGATAAAATACGAACCGAGCTAAAATACCCGGTATTTATGGACTAGTACCATAAAAGGTACCACATGGCCATGATAGTAAGGTGTATAAAGTATATTAAAAGCAAGCAATATTTTAAGTAAGTTGAGATAATTCTTAATTACACGAATAATTGGGTAATTATGGATTTTTAAGTGGGAAATTAACTTATAATTAATAAATTATTGGATAAGGAATTAACTCCCTAACGTGGAAGCAAGCATGAAGGCTTAAATCAAGCCTAACGTGACTCTTAAGATCACTTAATAAGGTGGCAAGATTGGAGGAGTCTTTGTGGCTTAGTCATACAAAGTGTGGGGCCCACACCTACTTATATAAAAGGCCTTTCAAAATCATAAATTGAGATGCTTATACATGTAGGAACGGATGGAAATTCTCAAACAATATTTCATACAAATATTTTACAAAGTGAGATAGATTGACGTGATTTAGCTTTAGCAAATTGTTTTATCCGAAATTATTCTACGTAATAGCAACGGAATTTTGCGATTCTAAGAGAGTACGGTACAATCTTTCTCAAGAATATCATATAAATTTTTTCCTACATCGATCTTGCCAATTACATGTTATCATAGTTGACATGTATTAGAGGGATTGTCAATAGAACCAACTCAGGTATGTTAAGGCTATCCCTTCTTTCTTTTGGCATGACCAATACGACACAAACGAAACGAGCAAATGCACAATTTCCATAAATGACTCTATTCATAGAAATGTTTGAGATGCTTATATTCTTGATTCCCCATGTGTCCTATTATTTTATCATCTGTTCATGGGTCACATAAAATATGTAAGTTGATAAATTTATTTTATGACATTAATCAAAGGCATAATGGTCTTATGACATTCCGGAAGATTTTATTAACATATTTCTCATGCATTGCATTCATTTATACATGTACATTTACCCATGACCAGATGGCGTTATATACGCATGCGTATATATGTATATATATATATATATATATATGGGATATTGGAAAAGGTTATGGCGTTATCAGCTGGTATATGTTGATGATTTGCCCACAGTGGCCGAGATGATATGATGGGATGCCCTCAAAGGCTTGATGATATTATGAACGCATATACCCATGCATGGTATGTCATTTATACGCATATGCATGACATTATAATATTAAATGAGTCATAGAGCTATTCAGATATACATGTTGAGTCTTTTACTCCATGTTTCTCTCATGACTTTTGTTTACTGATTTTTATTCCTTACATACTCTGTACATTATTTGTATTGATGTCCCTTTTGCCTGGGGACGCTGCGTTTCATGCCCGCAGGTCCCGATAGACAGGTCGAGAGTTCTCCAAGCAGGCTATCAGCTCAACAAAAGGTGTTGGTGCGCTCCGTTTGCTCTGGAGTTACTTGTTTGGTCAGTATGATTTAGACGTGTATTGTTTGGTATGGCGGGGCTCTGTCCCGACCTTTATGACAATTATATATTATTAGAGGCTTGTAGACGGATGTCATGTACGTAAAAGTTTAAATGGCCTTGTCGGTCTATGTTCAGTGTACGGGTGGTTATTTTGGTCTTATAGGCCCACATGTCTTATGTATAAGTTGGTATTTCATGTTGTATTCTACTTATCTCACGGGAGCCTCTTCGGCTCAGTTATCTATGATAGTATGATACGAAAGATACATTATGTTAGTACTCGGTTGAGTAAGGTACCGGGTGCCCGTCACGGCCCAATCGGTTTGCGTCGTGACAATAAGCATGATGCAAAATCTAGTTCCTCTGACTAAACTCTTCCACAACCACATTTAATCTCTTACCAACTGTCTTTGTGGATGTAGGTATCGTTGTATTACGAATAAAGTAGAATTTAGGAGTTTGAATTCTTACAACTGAACTTTACCACACGATCTAGAGTAAGAAGAAAAGGTGACGATCCTAAATGCCTTATAGCCTCCTGCTTATAAGTGTGGTGCACAACAGACCCATAAACAAGACTCTACTATACACGACCTGTAGGATCCCTAGGACAGAACTGCTCTGATACCACTTTTGTCATGACCCAAACCGTAGGGCCGTGACGGGCACCCGGTGCCTTACTCAACCGAGTACCAACGTAACATATCTTTCTTATCATACCGTTATGGGTAAATGGGCAAGAAGGGTCGTCATAAGATAACCAAAATAAAAAAAAATGGAATACTCGGCATATAACGAACCAACATGTAATACAAACTTACACACATGACATACGGGGCCTATAAGACCAAAATGATCACTCGTACACCGAACATAGGCCGACAAGGCCATACAATCTTTCATATACATGACATCTGTCTACAAGCCTCTACGAGTACATAAACATCATAAAGGTCGGGACAGGGCCCCGCTATACCAATAAATACATGTCCAAAGCATACTGACCAAATAAGTAACTCCGGAGCAAGTAGAGTGTACCAAGACCTTCTGCTGAGCTGATAGCCTACTAGGAGGACACTCAACCTGTCTATCGGGACCTGTGGGCATGAAACGCAGCATCCCCAGGTAAAAAGGGATGTCAGTACAAATAAAGTACCGAGTATGTAAGGCATGAAAAGCAGTATATAATAGACATGAAAGAAATATGGAGTAAAAGACTCACCATGTAAGTCTGAATAACTCTGTGAATCATGAGACATTTATATTGTCATGCATATGTATAAATGTCATACCATCTCGGATTTCCTTGATTGTTATTTCACTCGCCTTGATTGTTGCCTCCCCAATTGCCTTGGTTATTGTTGTTATGCCAATTCCATTGGTTATTGCCTCCACTCCAATTGCCTTGATTGTTGTTATTATTCAAATTGCTTTGATTGTTTTCACCACTCCAATTACCTTGATTGTGAGAATTCTAATTTCCTTAATTGTTTTGAGGTCTCCATTGTTGTTGGCTTGGGCCTTGGAGGTTGTTTCTTTGCCCTTGAAAGTTGTTCACATATTGGACCTCTTCTTCTTGGTCATTGTAGGAATCCTCTTGCTCAAACCCATTATATTCTTGCACAAAAGTTTCTACTCTTTGTTTCACTTGCGGACCCTTTGTTCTCCGTTTGTTCACCATCATAATTACTCCCTCCATTGCATTGACTTGCCTCAGGTTTTGCACTTGTTGAAGTTGAGCCTTTTCCAATTGTTCATGGTGGTGGTCAATTCGGCTATGGCTTACCCTATGGTTCTGCAATTCTTTGTGAAGGTGAATCACATTGGGATCCCTTTGTGGAACATTAGCCCACGATTGCCATGCCGATGAAGTATCCGCCATCTCATCCAAAATATCACACGCCTTCGCATAAGGCGTAGTCATAAAGTTCCCATCGGCAAGTTGATTCACTACACATTGGTTGGTTGTATTGATCCCTCGATAGAAAGTTTGTTGAATCATGTTCTCCATCATATCATTGTTGGGACACTCTTTCACCATTGTTCTATATCTTTCCCATATCTCGTGTAGTGGTTCATTGAGCTCTTGCTTGAATGCTAGAATTTCATCCCGAAGAACAGTTATGTGTCCGGGAGAGAAGTACTTATAAATAAATTTCTCCGCTAATTCATCCCAAGTATGAATGGAATGATTTGGTAAACGTTCCAACTAATCTAAAGCTTTCCCTCATAGAGAGAAGGGAAAAAGCCTTAGACTCAAAGCATCTTTGGAGATATTAGTTTGTTTACTCCCCCAACAAGTATCTACAAACCCCTTCAAGTGTTTGTATGTATTTTGACCTGGTGCACCGGTGAAGAACCCTCATTGCTCGAGCAAAGTGAGCATCACATTGGTTATTTGAAAGTTGCCCGCCCTAATACGGAGAGGGACTATAGAACTTGCATACCCTTCATTCGGCAACACCCGGTGTGGAGCCGCTCTTGGTGGAGATGGGGGTGGAGCGGGAACATTGTCATAAGGCGCTCTACCTCGTTTATTTGCTTGAGGTTCAAGAGGGACCTCATCCATTTGATCATCCTCAATGTCCACGTCCCCCAGAGCTATGTTTTCGAGCTCATTGTTTGCCATGATTGCACCTACAATTTCTCAACACGTTAGTAATAAGGAAAGAAAATAAGATATTTCAAAAACACACCTAAATATATAGTTAATACCATTTTTTAACTCCCCGGCAACGGCGCCAAAAATTGATCTCGTCCAATTTCACACCTCAATTCAAGGTTATGAAATGGTCGATTGCAATAGTAGTATCCAACAAGAGTCGGGGTCGATTTCCACAGGGAGTTATATATAGGAGTTAGGCGTATATATTGTAGTACGTGAGTTTGAACTACCTCGATTTACACTTCCACAAATTGGGGTTGATTCTATGTCTAATTTAAACTAAGATTGTAGAGTTAAGAAATGAAACTAAAAGATTTATTTTTGTTGTTTCTCAAGTTTTGTAAATGTCACGACCCAAACCGATGGGCCGCGACGGGTACCCAGTACCTTACTCAACCGAGTACCAACATAACGTATCTTTTTGTATCATACTATCATAGGAAAATGATACGGAAAAGCTGCCGTGAGATAACTAGAATAAAACATGTAATACCAACTTATACATAAGACATACGGCCTATAAGACCAAAATGACCACTCGTATACTGAACATAGGCTGATAAGCCCATACAATCTTTCATATACATGCCATCTGTCTACAAGCCTCTAAGAATACATAATTGTCATAAAGGGCAGGACTGAGCCCCGCCATATCAATCAATACACATCTAAATCATACTGACCAACCAAGCAATTCCGGAGCAAATAGAGCGCACCAATACCTTCCACTGAGCTGATAGCTTACTTGGAGGGCTCTCATCCTGCCTATCGGGACCTGCGGGCATGAAACCCAGCGTCCCCAGGCAAAATGACGTCAGTACAAATAATGTACCGAGTATGTAAGGAACGAAAATTAGTAAATAATAGACATGAGATAAACATGGAATAAAATACTCAACATGTAAGTCTGAATAATTCTGTGATTCATTAGCATTTACAATGTCATGCATATGCGTATAAATGTCATACCATGCTTAGGTATATGCGTTCATAACATCATTAAGCCTCTGAGGGCATCCCATCATATCATCTCGGCCACTGTGGGCAAATCATCAATGTATACCAGCTGATCAGGTGGTGGTGCGTATATAACGTCGTAACCTTTTGCCATATACCATATACATATAATATATGCGTATATAACGTCATTTGGTCATGGGTCAATGTACATGTATAAATGAATGCAATTCATATGAAATATGTCAATAAAATCTCTCAGAACGTCATAGGACCATTATGCCTTTGATTAATGTCATGGAATAAACTTTATCAATTTACGTATTTTATGATGATAGAGTCATTTATGAAAGTTGCGTATTTTGCTCGTTTCATTTGTATCATTTTGATCATGCCAAAAAGAAAGAATGATAGCCTTAACATACCTAAGCCGATTCTTTTGACAATCCCTCTAACACACGTCTTTTGCAAAAATACGTAACGACAGATCGAAGTAGGAAAAAATCGGTATGATATTCTTGAGAAAGATTATACCGGGCTCCCTTAGAATTGAATCTTACGCTGCTATTACATGATATAATCTCGTATAATTTGCTGAAGCTTCATCCGTTACTTAGTGAATATGACCATCTTCATTTTATGATTTTAGAGAAGCCTTTTGTTGTATCTAATTACGTTACCATTGCAAATCTGTATCATATCGCTATTAAATGAATTAGAGAGGCTTCTTATTATAGTGGTGTGGGCCCACTTGATGTGGTGGCTTAATCACATACCTTTAATTTGCCACCTTTTCCTAATGACTTAAGAGTCATGAATCTTCGGGTGGTTTGCTGCCGCATGGTTTGGGTGGGGGGGGGGGTTAATCTTACCCAAATTCTTTAATTAATCTCCCACTAGAAATTAATAATTATCAATTATCCACATAATTAAGAATTATCTCAAATTACTTAAGATACTACTAACTTTCAACAAATTTTATATACCTTATATGACACTAGTCCATAAATCTTGGGTATTTTAGCTCGGGTCGTATTTTATCCCAAATTGACAACCTTCAATGAAATTCATTTTCTTTGATTCGTTTACCCTTTAACCTTCACGAATTTACTTATCACTTGTTTGAAATAGTGTAATACTTATAATCTCAAAATAATCTCATTCCCAAGCTTACATCGATTAACTTACGACGAAACTTTAATGTACGAAAATGCGGGATGTAACATATCATTTTCGAGCTTATATCAATTTACTTATGGCGTACTTCCACGTACGAAAACATGGGGTGTAACAGTAAAAAGCGTAGGGCAATGACCATCACCTAGGTGTTTGCCTAATTGGATATAAACCTTAATGCTTGTTTTTATTGATCGGGGTGTATTATAGCTATCAACTCTCAATTACCCGCTCAATACCTCTCGGTCAGAGAGTAAGTTTGCCCAATTTGGCTTTCTCAAGTCCAAATAGGTATTGCACGAAATGATTGATAAAAGCTCAAGTCGGATTATTACCATCTCTAGGTTCAACCCTTTAATTGGGATTATCAATATCTCGATTGACCCAATTTCTTGTTAGCCAAATTTTTCTAGACTAAGTCTCTCTTTCTCAAGTAGAGACTAAGTCTATTAGGCATGAACTAATGTTTGCAACCATTAATTCCACAAATTAAAGCGTGAACAAGGAAAAATAATAAACACCAAACCATAAACAAGCTGTTACACCCCATGTCTTCGTACGTGGAAGTACACCATAAGTAAATTGATATAAGCTCGAAAATGAGATGTTACATTCCCCTTTTTCGTACGTTAAAGTTTCGTCGTAAGCCAATCGATGTAAGTTCGGGAATGAGATTATTTTGAGATTATAAGCATTATGCTATTTCAAACAAGTGATAAGTGAATTCGTGAAGTAGGCGATCAGCTCAGGGGAAGATGTTGGTTTACTCAATTTGCTCCGAAGTTGCTTGGTTGGTCAGTATGATTTAGATGTGTATTGTTTGGTATGGCGGGCCTCTGTCCCGACCTTTATGACTATTATGTATTCTTGGAGGCTTGTAGACAGATGTCATGTATATGAAAGATTGTATGGCCTTGTCGGCCTATGTTCAGTGTAAGAGTGATCGTTTTGGTCTTATAGGCCAGTATGTCATATGTATAAGTTTATTCCCTCATGCTTTACTCTGGTTCATTTACCTATGATGGAATGATACGAAAGATACGTTATGTTTGTACTCGGTTGAGTAAGGTACCGGGTGCCGGTATTGCCCACCTCCCCCCCCCCCAGGTTCGGGGCGTGATAAAAGTGGTATCAGAGCAGTTATGTCCTAGGGAGTCTACAAGCCGTATCTAGTAGAGTCTTGTTTATGGGTGTGTTGTGCACCACACTTATAAGCAGGAGGCTACAGGGCATTTAGGACTGTCACTCTTTTCTCTTACTCTAGATCGTGTGGTAGAGCTCAGTTGTAAGAACTCAATTTCCTAAACTCTATCGTATTCATAATACGACGATGCCTACATCCAGAAAGACAGTTGGTAAGAGATTGAATGTGGCTATGGAATAGTTGAGTTAGAGGAACTCGATTTTTTTTAGGATGCTTATGATGAGTAAATGTAAGGTCTTCAGCAAAACATATGGGTACTTAACGTGTAAGCTTCTTGATGAGGAGCCTTAAGGCAAGAAGAACTATTCATCCATATGGTGAAAAGCAATGAGAGATTCAGAAGATAGATAAAAGTTTCAACAAGTAAAAGAAGCAAGGTGAAGAAGGGTACGAGGTGCCCAGTTAATGAAGAATATCAATATTTACAATTCAGGCACAAGAATATAAGCCTTTTGAGTTACCTTCAACAATAATAGAGGTATGTACAATTGGCCACACCCATCTTATTTATGCCTTATGGGGGTTAACAAAAGTAGTATAAGAGAAGGGCGGATATCAAGATCCGGCTGGGGTAAGAGTAACCCAAAATGGTGAATGGATTGTTTGTGTTAGTTGACATTTTCAAAGGATATTGCAAATGTGATAATAGATCTCCTTGTGAGACACCTAGATGGTGCACTCTAAAATAGTACAGCTAGATATGAGTACTACATAGATAGGCACTGGAAGCCTTGAAGGGATAAATATTACCTTAGTGTGGCTCCCGTCCCTAGTAGAGAAAGAATGTTAGGCAACCCGATGGGCCGGTAGATGCAGCAAGGGGAACTAAAAGCAAAAGAATGTCTTGTTCAAGTTTCAGAATAAAGTTATAGACATAAATGTTAGCGGGAAATAAGAAGAGAGTTAATGAAGCATTTTGAAGTAAGATGTGATACATGGATGACAACGGTAGATCAAAAAGATGATAATATTACAGAGTCTATAGTCAAGTGAAGGAAAAGACAAGAGGTGACAGGCCTTGAGATGACAAAAGAGTATAGGCCATAAAGTCATATCCTTATTTCGAGAAATAAGTTCGTGACTCCAACGCGACTACCAAAAGGAAAAGTTAGACCCCATAATAATAATAAATCAACATGGACTGATGAACAAGATAAACTAAGCGTGAATTAGGGACTGAGCGATGATAGAATGGACAATAGAAGAAGATTTAAGAGAAATTCACAGAATGGTCATTCAGGAAGATGCTTCCCTAAAGAAAGTAATGTGAGCAAAGTTACGCTTAAGGGACTGTATGTTTCAGTTATACTAAGTGTCACCCTCGCAAGTAAGGAATTTTGTTATCCTTGGTACAGAAGGATTACCGCAAGTCGAGTAAGGGTCATCGATGATGTGAAAAGATGCCAAAGATGAAAAAGTAAAACATCTATAGGTAGATCACCGTAGCTCCAACTCTTAAGTACTCCCCTAAAGGGGGAATATGAATTAATTTGGCATTAAGACAAAATTTAGTGGTTCTAGTAACTATGGAATGGTAAAGGAAGAATGCGATAAAAAATAAGAAAAGGGATGAGATTGCACTTACTCAAATCCTACTGATATGCTATGATTCTAGAACATTATGCAAGCACACTGACAAGGAAAGGAAGTAAAGGTTCCTTTCCGAGATGTTTTCGATAAATAAGGAGCCAGTGCGAGAGGTAAGTTAAGACAAGAAATAACCCAAGAATGATTACGCGGAATACTGTTATGAGAATGGGACAACGAGAAGTCAGTAGTTGATTCAAGAAAAGCCTAGTTATGGCTAGACAAGAGGATACAGACAAATCAACAAATCGTGCAAGATATACATAGTGAACCCCAACATGAGGCATTCAGTCCCGCAGATATCAAATCGTAACCTTGAGAAATATTAAGATAGAAGTTGGGGTAGTAAAGGTACCATATGAGGGTTACAGAGATGAAAGAGAGTGCCACTGGGAAGACAATCAAAATATCAGCTCAGAAGCAACCTTACGAGCACAAGGGTGTGAAGGTAAGTAAGTAAGGATAATTACAAGTAAGAAAGAACATCAAAAAAAAAATTCCGCCAGATAAATGATGTAATAAGCTTGCAGCCTTGCAAGAATCAGAAGGTCCTCCCTAAGTACTACAATGAAAGACTAGCTCAGGAAAATAAGGAAGAAGGCTTCAACCTAAGCACAGTGACCTAAAGAGGAAATGGTCATGTAACAACAGTCTCACAACAACATTATATACACTCCATAAGAAAGTGGCACCTACCGTGGCTACTGAACGGGAAGAAATATCAAAAGTAATATTCGAGATCATATGAAGTTGCACAAAAACTCTGGCATGTGTGGGAATTAAGATAAGCTAAGTATGCACGTAACAAGGGGGCAGAAAGACAAGGAAAAATAATTGCTTACATTTGAAGGAAGTTGAGAAGGAACGAAAGGATTATTCGATTAATGATCCAGGGTTGTTACGTTATGAATGCACTTAGGATTTCAGAATATTATCCATGCAGCATATATACTGACATTCATACAGCTGTATAAGACTCTGGTATAAGTTAAAAGAAAGAATTTAGTCCAAGTCATAGACAAGGGATTACATTGTCAGAAGATTGTATCATGGATATTCCAGAGTGCCCATGGAAGCCTAAAGTAATAACTAATATCGGGAGCCGCAGATCTGAAGATAGCTTAAGCCTCCATGAAGGTTGATTAGAAGGAAGAGGAAACTAAAGAGTTTAATCAACTATGTAAATCAGGAGTCTGATTATTGGACCCGAAAAATTACAGGAATTGTGATTGAGAACATAACAGAATCACTCTTAATATCAGAGGTACAAGAGAGATAGTACAACGGCCATATTTTATGACGGCTCTACGACAAAGCCAGTTAGAAGAGTACTAGCCTCATAAGAAGTCAGTATGAAGCTCTCACCGGATTATGTATGCACTAGGGATGTAAATATTATAATAGAGCTTCAAGTTGTGGATGTGAATTATACGTGTGTTAAAGTGAGGTCATGAAAGAGATAGAAGATGTGATGCGAGATTTTAAGGTAAGCAAGGTAAAGGCGAACAACGTACGAGATACTCAAATGTAGAAGGTTGCGAATAATCCATACTGCAAATAGAAAGCTAGAAGTGCTGGGATTCAATATTCAGGAATGGTAGAGGCGTCGTGAGTGGCATATCTCCCAACCTATGGTTTCTAAGTATTGATAGGTTTAATTAAGAGAGTAAAAATAGTTAGAGATGATGTGATGTCTCGCTTGATGTCCCAGAATGACATAAGGAAATCTATGGTGCAAGCAAGTTGAAGAAAGGGCGCGAGTAGTATAAATGGATATGTGTAGGTCGCAAGCTTTAGAATGGTAGAGCGACAAGGTTTTTGGAAGACATGAGTAAGGATGAGAAAAGGTGAGTGAGAAGGTGATGAGAATGGATAAGTCCTCGGGATTAAGCCCATGAAAACAAGAGAGCTGATGGTTCCTCTAAGTTATAGAGAGCTCAGTATAGCCTGAATGAACTTAAAGGAGTCTAAAAGTAATAGCATTTAGAAAAGATGGAATGCTGCCCTGGTAGTAGAATGAGGGTGTAATTGTGATAGATAAAGGATGATGTTGGGCCTTCAATTGAGTAATGACTTAAAGAGGATTTCATGAATTATACGGGATTAAAATACCCATGTAAGGTGAGTCATCTTGGGATAAGCAACGAACGTAACCTGGAGTTTGGTAGCAGACCTTAGTAACAATAAATCGAGGTAAGAGTTATGGTATATTATGACCTACTTAGATGCAGTAAAGTCATGCGGATAGATAACCGGGCCTATGAAATAAGATATTTACAGGAAAGTAAAGGAAATTTTTTGCCGGAAATGTGCATTTATACGGTCCATTATGCGACCGCATAATCACTCTGCAGGCCGCATAATTGCCGCAGAAATGAGCAGGTGTGGGCTATTCTGGAAGCAGCTATGCGGTCGACTATGCGACCGCATAAATATTATGCGGTGCATTATGCGACCGCAAAACAGTTATGCGGACCGCATATACAGGCAGTTCTTTTGGCTATTTTGTAACCAAATATGCGACCGATATGCGGTCCGCATATCGGTTATGCGATCGCATACCTTGTTCTGGAGCTCCAATTTTGGGTATTTAAAACCCGACCCTATTTCGTTAAATACACTCTTTGGGTCATTTTTGAGCTATAATCTGACATTTTAGTGTGAGAGAGGGTGCCCTAGAGTGAGAAGGTGTTCTCCAATAATTGTTCTTCAATTCTTGCCCAAGTTTTGGAAGATTGAGAAGGGAAACTCACTAGGTCTTCATCCTAGAGGTAATATTCTACACCCTAACCCTCAATTTTGAACTTTGTGTAGAAATGAATAATAAGCAAGATAATTTCTGGGCAAGAGGGTTGGTTATTTTACATGCATGTGTTATCAAGGGGTGTAGAATGATTGTTGAGCTAAAAATGGTAAAGGTTGGGTTGTGGGATGATGGAATCCTCCATAAAAGGATCTTGAAACGTTAATGCACCTCTAGTGTTTGATAAAATGCTCAAATGAGCTAGAACTGTGATCATCTTCCTAATTTTTGTTTAATTTGTTATATTTCTAAAATAGATTGAAGTTGGTAAGAATTTTGGAACTTTTAGAGTGTAAGGAATCTCAAGTGAGGTATGTTGGCTAAACCCTTCTTTAAGAATTTGAATTCCCATTATCCTTGTAAGTTCCGAGATGTTGATTATAAATCGAGTATCCCGATAAGTTCTGTGATAAAGATATATGTTCAATCTATGTTTCAAATGCTCTTATCATATTGCATTATAAATTGAGGATGTGTCCCAAACTATGGATTATGTATCCACATGTAATAGTTTCTAGTCATGATTTATGTGAAAGTAATTATGCAAAGTTGTATAGTGATTGTGATTGTGATACACCTCCACCCGCATACATTGGGGGTAAGGCGGCATGACCGCTTTGTGTGGGGATTATGGTATAGAGATTGTGATTGTGATACACCTCCACCCACATATATATTGGGGTGAGGCGACATGACAGCTTAAATTGGTGTTTAGTTTTCATACTAGTACTATTCGACGGTACTAATATCCCTTTTGCCGGGGGCGCTACATCTTTAAATGGATGCAGGTGGTTCCACAGCAGGAGACATTGATTAGTGATAGCAGTACACCTTCTGCCCAACTGACTTGGTGAGCCCCACTTCATCCCGGGGTCATGTATCTTTTGATCTTTATGTATTATGGTTGAGGTATAGCCGGGGCCTTGTTGCCGGCATTATTATTGTACTCTTCTTTATCCATAGAGGTTCTGTAGACATAGTGTGGGTTGTGTATTGGGGTTGAGGAAAGACAAACTATGTTATGCTGTGGTTGTATTACTTGTCCATTTGAGACTTTAAAAATGATGAAACTATTGGTAAGAAATTGGTTATTGTAGACATGACCACTTTATTGTTTAATTAAGGAAAACATATATTCTCCTTATTCTTGAATGAGTTTGGGTAGAAGGAATCTAACTGGCTTGCTCGGTCGGGTTGACTCGGTTGAGCGCCGGTCACGCTCCCCGATTTTGGGGCGTGACAATTATGACCTACTTAGATGCAGTAAAGTCATGCAGATAGATAACCGGGCCTATGAAATAAAGATATAGCAATATTCGTAAGTTCGACCATGTACCGAGCGAAGAACTTTAGTATACCTATAGATGTCCAGAGAAACATCTTTTCAAGCTCTGTATATGTTTACAAGGTGACGCCTAGAGATGGGCTAAAAGCTGGAGGAAAAAGGAGAGAAGAGTTGCATAGGCGCACTTACAAGGTCAGAGTCGTACAGGCTGCATGATAGAAGGTAGCAACAGTTATAAGATTGAAAGGATTCCGACCATAAGTCGTGGTGTGAGAAAGAGGCCTACAGGAGAGAATGCCCTGGCCTTTGGAATTATTCACAGAATAGTTACCTAGATGTCAAGGAGAGGTACTAAAGTATTCGGAAGACATAAGTCATGAAAATGCTAAGTGCATCAGTCAACATTCGAGGACGAATGTTCCAAAGGGGGGAATGATGTTACACTCCATGTCTTCGTACATGGAGGTACACCATAAGTAAATTGATATAAGCTCGGAAATGAGATGTTACATTCCGCATTTTCGTACGTTAAAGTTTCGTCATAAGCTAATCGACGTAAGTTTGGGTATGAGATTATTTTGAGATTATAAGTATTATGCTATTTAAAACAAGTGATACATGAATTCGTGAAGGTGAGAGGGTAAGCAAATTAAAGAAAATAAATTTTGTCGAAGTTTGACATTTTGGGATAAAATACGGCCCGAACTAAAATACCCGGTATTTACGGACTAGTGTCATACAAGGTACCACATGACCATAATAGTAAGGTATACAAAGTGTATTAAAAGTGAGTAGTATTTTGAATAATTTGAGATAATTCCTAATTAGGTGGATAATTGGGTAATTAATAAATTTTAGTGGGAGATTAATTAATAAAAATCTTTGGATATGGTTGAATCCCCTAACCTGGCAGCCAATAAGAGCTAAAAGAATGGCTCTTGAATTAAGAAGCAACATGGTACATTTGGAAGACTAAGGGGGCTAAGTCATCAAAATTAGTGGAGCCTACCAACTAACATTTTTGAAGAATTCATTTTACAGTGCTATGCTTCATTTTTGGATGCTAAAGCTTACGGATGAGACTCCAAGAATTCAACCAAAATAATTCCTTATCATCTTAGCAACGTGGGTTGCTTCAATATTTCCTTCAAAACGTGACTTTTCATAGCATCTTCAACAATTCAAAATGCGAGATTTTGCAATTATAAGGGAGTACGGTGCAATATTTCTCAAGAATATGATAAGAATTTTTCCCTACTTTGATCCGCCGTTACGTGTTGTCGCAATTAGCATGTGTTACAGGGATTGTCAAGAAAATCGGCTCAGGTATGTTAAGGCTATCCCTTCTTTCTTTTTGGCATGAACGAAACGAGCAAATGCACAACTTCCATAAATGACTCTATTCATAGAAGTATTAGAGGTGCCTATGTTCTTGAACGAAACGAGCAAATGCACAACTTCCATAAATGACTCTATTCATAGAAGTATTAGAGGTGCCTATGTTCTTGAATTCCCATATGTCTTATTATTCTATCGTCTGTTCATGGGTCTCAGAAAATACGTAAGTTGATAAAGTTTGTTTCATGATATTAATCAGAGGTATAATGATCTTATGACACTCCGGAAGATTTTATTGACGTACTTCTCATGCATTGCATTCATTTACATTGACCCATGACCAGATGGCATTATATACGCGTATATATGTATATGGGATATGGAAAATGGTTACGACGTTATATGCGCACCACCACCTGATCAGCTGATATACCTTGATGATTTGCCCATAGTGGCCGAAATGATATGATGGGATGCCCTCATAGGCTTGATGATGTTATGAACACATATACCTATGCATGGTATGACATTTATATGCATATGCATGACATTAAAAAAATGAAATGATTCACTGAGACGTATATGTCGAGTTTTACTCCATATTTCTCTTATGTCTATTATTTACTGATTTTCGTTCCTTATATACTCGGTACATTGTTTGTATTGACGTCCCTTTTACTGGGGGACGCTGCGTTTCATGTCCGCAGGTCTCGATAGACAGGTCGAGAGTCGTCCAAGTAGGCGATCAGCTCAGCGGAAGATGTCGGTGCACTCCATTTGCTCTGGAGTTTATTGGTTGGTTAGTGTGATTTAGATGTGTATTGTTTGGTATGGCAGGGCTCTGTCCCGACCTTCATGACAATTATGTATTCTTAGAGGCTTGTAGACAGATGTCATGTATATGAAAGATTGTATGGCCTTGTCGGCCAATATTCAGTGTACGAGTGATCGTTTTGGTCTTATAGGCCAGTATGTCATATGTATAAGCTTAATCCCTCATGCTTAACTCTGGTTCATTTACCTATGATGGAATGATATGAAAGATACCTTATGTTGGTTCTCGGTTGAGTAAGGTACCGGGTGAGGCACTAGGTGCCAATCTCGCCCCCTAGGTTCGGGGCATGACAAAAGTGGTATCATAGCAGTTCTGTCCTAGGGAGTCTACAAGCCGTGTCTAGTAGAGTCTTGTTTATGGGTGTGTTGTGCACCACACTTATAAGCAGGAGGCTACAGGGTATTTAGGACTGTCACTCTTTCTTCTTACTCTAGATCGTGTGGTACAACTCAGTTGTAAGAACTCAATTTCCTAAGCTCTATCTTATTCATAATACGATGATGCCTACATCCAGAAAGACAGTTGGTAAGAGATTGAATGTGGCTATGGAAGAGTTGAGTCAGAGGAACTCGATTTATTTTTAGGATGCTTATGATGAGTAAATGTAAGGTCTTCAGCAAAACATGTGGGTACTAAGACGTGTAAGCTTCTTGATAAGGAGCCTTAAGGCAAGAAGATCTATCCATCCATATGGTGAAAAGCAATGAGAGATATAGAATATAGATAGAAGTTTCAACAAGTAAAAGAAGCAAGGTAAAGAAGGGTACGAGGCGCCCAGTTAATGAAGAATATCAGTGTTTACTATTCAGGCAGAGGAATATAAGCCTTTTGAGTCACCTTCAACAATAACAGAGGTATGTACAATTAGCCACACCCATCTCATTTATGCCTTATGGGGGCTAACAAAAGTAGTATAAGAGAAGGATGGATATCAGGATCCGGCTGGGGTAAAAGAAACCCAAAATGGTGAATGGATTGTTTGTGTTAGTTGACGTTTCCAAATGATATTGCAAATATGGTAATAGATCTCCTTGTGAGACACCCAGATGGTGCACTCTAAAATAGTACAGCTAGATTTGAGTACTGCAAAGATAGGCACTGGAAGCCTTGAAGGGATAAATATTACCTAAGTGTGGCTCCCGTCCCTAGTAGAGAAAGAATGTTAGGCAACCCGATGGGCCGGTAGATGCAGCAAAGGGGGCTAAAAGCAAAAGAATGTCTTGTTCAAGTTTCAGAATAAAGTAATAGACATAAATATTAGCGAGAAATAAGAAGAGAGTTAATGAATCATTATGAAGTAAGATGTGATACATGGATGACAACGGTAGATCAAAAAGATGATAATATTACAGAGTCTATAGTCAAGTGAAGGAAAAGACAAGAGGTGACAGGCCTTGAGACGACAAAAGAGTATAGGCCATAAAGTCATATCCTTATTTCGAGAAATAAGTTCGTGACTCCAACGCGACTACCAAAAGGAAAAGTTAGACCCCATAATAATAATAAATCAACATGGACTGATGAATAAGATAAACTAAGCGTGAATTAGGGACTGAGCGATTTGATAATAGTCGGCATCACGAGAATTTCAGATTTCGTTTCGGCGATGATAGAATGGACAACAGAAGAAGATTCATGAGAAATTCACAAAATGGTCATTCAAGAAGACGCTTCCCTAAAGCAAGCAATGTGAGCAAAGTTAAGCTTAAGGGACTGTATGTTTCAGTTATACTAAGTGTCACCCTCGCGAGTAAGGAATTTTGTTATCCTTGGTACAGAAGGATTACCACAAGTCGAGTAAGGGTCATCGATGATGTGAAAAAATGCCAAAGATGAAGAGGTAAAACATCTATAGGTACATCACCGTAGCTCCAACTCTTAAGTACTCCCCTAAATCGGGGAATATGAGGTGATGTGACATTAAGACAAAATTTAGTGGTTCTAGTAACTATGGAATGGTAAAGAAAGAATACGATAAAAATCAGAAAAGGGATAAGATTGCACTTACTCAAATCCTACAGATATGATATGATTCCAGAACATTATGCAAGCACGCTGACAAGGAGAGGAAGTAAAGGTTCCCGCCCGAGATGTTTTTGATAAATACGGAGCCAGTGCAAGAGGTAAGTTAAGACAAAAGAAATAACCCAAGAATGATTACGCGGAATACTGATATGAGAATGGGCCAACTAGAAGTCAGTAGTTGATTCAGGAAAAGCCCAGTTATGGCTAGACAAGAGGATACAGACAAATCAACAAATCATGCAAGATAAACATAGTGAACCCCAACATGAGGCATTCAGTCTCGCATATATGAGATCGTAACCTTGAGAAATATTAAGATAGAAGTTAGGGTAGTAAAGGTACCGTATGAGGTTTACGGAGATAAAAGAGAGTGCCACTGGGAAGACAATCAAAATATCAGCTCAGAATCAACCTTACGAGCACAAGGGCATGAAGGTAAGTAAGTAAGGATAATTACAAGTAAGAAAGAACATAAAAAAAATATTCCGCCTGATAAATGATGTAATAAGCTCGTAGCCTTGCAAGAATCAGAGGGTCCTCCCTAAGTACTACAATGAAAGACTAGCTCAGGAAATAAGGAAGAAGGCTTCAACCTAAGCACAGTGACCTAAAGAGGAAATGGTCATGTAACAACAGTCTTACAACAACATTGTATGCATTCCATAAGAAAGTGGCACCTACCGTGGCTACTGAACGGGAAGAAATATCAAAAGTAATATTCGAGATCATATGAAGTTGCACGAAAACTCTGGCATGCGTGGGAACTAAGATAAGCTAAGTATGCACGCAACAAGGGGGCAGAAAGACCAGGAAAAGTAATTGCTTACATTTGAAGGAAGTTGAGAAGGAACGAAAGGAATTATTCGATTAATGATCCAGAGTTGATATGTTATAAATGCACTTAGGATTTCGGAATATTATCCATGCAGCATATATACTGACATTCATATAGTTGTATAAGACTCTGGTATAAGTTAAAAGAAATAATTTAGTCCAGGTCATAGACAAGGGATTGAATTGTCAGAAGATTGTATCATGGATATTCCATAGTGCCCATGGAATCCTAAAGTAATAACTAATACCAGGAGCCGCAGATCTGAAGATAGCTTAAGCCTACATGAAGGTTGATCAGAAGGAAGAGGAAACTAAAGAGTTTAATCAACTAAGTAAATCAGGACTCTTATTATTGGACACGGAAAATTACAGGAATCGTGATTGAGAACATAACACATTCACTCTTAATATCAGAGGTACAAGAGAGATAGTACAGCAGCCATATTTTATGACGGCTCTACGAAAAAGCCAGTTAGAAGAGTACTAGCCTTATAAGAAGTCAGTATGAAGTTCTCACCGGATTATGTATGCACTAGGGATGTAAATATTATAATAGAGCTTCAAGTTGTGGATGTGAATTATACGTCTGTTAAAGTGAGGTTATGAAAGAGATAGAAGATGTGATGCAAGATTTTAAGGTAAGCAATGTAAAGGTGAACAAAGTACGAGATACTCAAATGTAGAAGGTTGCGAATAATCCATACTGCAGATAGAAAGCTAGAAGTGTTGGGATTCAATATTCAGGAATGGTAGAGGCGTCGTGAGTGGCATATCTCCCAACCTATGGTTTCTAAGTATTGAGAGGTCTAATTAAGAGAGTAAAGAAGAGTTAGAGATGATGTGATGTCTCGTTTGATGTCCAGGATGACATTAGGAAATCTATGGTGCAAGCAAGTGGAAGGAAGGTTGCGAGTAATATAAATAGATATGTATAGGTCTCAAGCTAAAGTATAGTAGAGTGATAAGGTTTTTGGAAGACACGAGTAAGGATAAGAAAAGGTGAGTGAGAAGGTGACGAGAATGGATAAGTCCTCGGGATTAAGCCTATGAAAACAAGAGAGCTGATGGTTCCTCTAAGTTATAGAGAGCCCAGTATAGCCTGAATGAACTCAAAGGAGTCTAAGACTAATAGCATTTAGAAAAGATGGAATGTTGCCCTGGTAGTAGAATGAGGGTGTACTTGTGATAGATAAAGGATGATGTTGGTCCTTCGATTGAGTAATGACTTAAAGAGGATTTCATGAATTATACGGGATTAAAATACCCATGTAAGGTGAGTCATCTTGGGATAAGCAACGAACGTAACCTGGAGTTTGGTAGCAGACCTTAGTAACAATAAATCGAGGTAAGAGTTATGGTATATTATGACCTACTTAGATGCAGTAAAGTCATGCGGATAGATAACCGGGCCTATGAAATAAGATATTTGGTGTATTCTCGTTCAGAGGCTGAGCATGCAGATCATTTGCGTAGTTTGCTCAGAGTTCTACAAAAAGGGAACTTGTATGCAAAATTCTCTAAATGTGAATTCTGGTTAAACTCTGTAGCTTTCCTTGGGCATATCATTTTGAGTGAATGTATCCGGGTTGATACACAAAAGATTGAGGCAGTAAAGACTTGGCCTAGACCCACGACACCGACGGAGGTTCGTAGCTTTCTCGGTTTTGCAGGTTATTACAAGAGATTTGTAGGGGGATTTTATTCCCTTTCAAAACTCATAATGACCATAGCGGGCCTTAAAAGTTATTTTCAGAATACTTTAAGCTTGGATCTTCAATTGATGGCACCCTGATCTCAAGTAAATCATTGAGAATACCCTAGCACCCTAAAGCTAATCAAATAAATCATCAATACGCGGTAATGGATACATGTTCTTGACGGTAACCTTGTTCAATGCCTGTAGTAAATGCACATCTTCAAAGAACCGTCCTTCTTCTTCACAAATAGAACTAGAGCATCCCCAAGGTGAGACACTCGGTCTGATGAAACCCTTATCAAGCAACTCCTGAAGTTGTTCCTTCAATTCCTTCAACTTCACTGGTGCCATGCGATATTGTGGAATCGAGATGGGCTGAGTGTCCGACACTAGATTAATACTAAAATCAATATCCTTGTCGAGTGACATGCCCGATAAGTCTGCTGGAAACACATATGGGAACTCACACACCACCGGAACAAACCCAACGGTAGGAGTATCAGTACTAATGTCAAAACCCAAACCGATGGGCTGCGACGGGCACCCGGTGCCTTACTCAACCGAGTACCAACATAACGTATCTTTCTTATTACATCATTATAGGTAAGTGGGCCAGATGGGGTGTCATGAGATAAATAGAGAAAACATGAGAGAATCCCTGATATAGAATGACCCAACCTGATATAGAAACTCATACCTATGACATACGAGCCTATAAGGCCAATGTGATCCATTGTATACTTAAAACATAGACCGACAAGGCCATACAAGTATCCGTATACATGACATCTGTCTACAAGCCTCTAAGAGTACATACTTATCATAAAGGTCGGGACAGGGCTCCGCCATACCAAACAATACACGTCCATATCACACTAACCAAAAAAGCAACTCCGGAGCAAATGGAGCACACCAACATCTTCCGCTTAGTTGATAGCCTACTTGGAGGACTCTCGACCTATCCATCGGGATCTGCGGATATGAAACGCAACGTTCCCATGCAAAAGGGACGTCAGTACAAATAATGTACCGAGTATGTAACGAATGAAAATCAGTAAATCATAGACATGAGAGAAACATGGAGTAAAAGACTCGACATGTAAGTCTTAATAGCTCTGTGAATCATTTAATATTATAATGTCATGCATATGCATATAAATGTCATACCATGCATAGGTATATGCGTTCATAACATCATCAAGCCTCTGAGGGCATCCCATCATATCATCTCGGCCACTGTGGGCAAAATCATCAATGTATACCAGCTGATCAGGTGGTGGTGCGTATATAACGCCATAACCTATTACCATATCCCATATATATATAATATACACGTATATAACGCCATCTAGTAATGGGTCAATGTACATGTATAAATGCATGAAATGCATAAGAAATACGTTAATAAGATTTCTCGGAATATCATAAAATCAATATGCCTTTGGGATAAACTTTATCAAATACGTATTTTTTTGAGACCCATGAATAGAGGATATGATAATAATTCACATGGGGATTGAATAGAATCATTTATGAAAGTTGCATATTTTGCTCGTTTTGTTTGTATCATTTGGATCATGCCAAAAATAAAGAAGGGATAGCCTAAACATACCTGAGCCGATTCTCTTTACAATCCACTAACACATGTCTTTTGCGAAAATACGTAACGGCGGATCGAAGTAGGAAAAAATCCGTATGATGTTCTTGAGGAAGAATACACCATACTCCCTTAGAATCGCAAATCCCATGTTGCTATAATATTAAGAAATCTCGTTTGAATGGAAGATTGAAGCAACTCACGTTGCTAATGAAATTCCCATCTTGCTGAAGCCTTTCTCTTTAACTTAGATGTAATACATATTCATTTGTGAATTAGAGAAGGGATTTAAGTCTTGGTGGTGTGGGCCCCACCTTTCAAGACTTGGTGTCACATAATTCTCTTAAATGTGCCACCTTTGAACCTATTTTAAGAGTCACAAATTGATTTTGAGTCTCATTTTACTTGCTGCCACATGGGTTCATCAAACCTTATCCAAAGATTTGAATTAATCACCCAATAATTCTTTAATCAACTTTATTAATCCCCCACTAATTCAATAATTAACCAATTACCCACATAATTAAGAATTATCTCAAATTACTTAAAATACTACTTACTTTTAACACACTTTATACACCTTACTATCATGGTCATATGGTACCTTGTATGGCACTAGTCCATAAATATCGGGTATTATAGCTCGGACCGTATCTTATCTCAAAATGACAACCTTCCACGAAACTCATTTTCTTCGATTCGCTTACCCTCTCACCTTCACGAATTTACTTATCACCTGTTTGAAATAGCATAATACTTGTAACTTCAAAATAATCTCATTTTCGAGCTTTCATCAATTTACTTATGGCATACTTTTATGTACAAAAATATGGGGTGTAACATCATTCCCACCTTTGGAACATTCGTCCTCGAATGTTGACTGATGCACTTATCATCAATATAACCTATAGCTGTTGCAAATACTTTAGTGCTCTCCTTGCCATCTAGGCAACTGTTCTGTGAATAAATACAATCTCGTAACTCTTGCTATCTTCTGTCATGCAGCCTGTAACTGTTTCCTTGTATGTATTCCTATATGACTCTTTCCTCTAGCTGTTAGCCAATCTCTAGGCCTTACTTTGTAATCATATACAGAGCTTGACAAGATGTCCCTCTAGGCATCTATAGGTATACTGAAGTTCTTTGCTCGGTACTTTGTTGAACTCACGAATATTGCTATATCTTATCTCAGAGACTCGGTCATCTATCCGTATGACTTTACTGCATCTAGGTAGGTCATACTATGCCGTAACTCTTACTTTGATTTATCGTTGCTGAGGTCTGCTACCAAATTCCATCTTACTCTCATTACTTATCCTATATGTATAAGTCTATGTCCTTTAATGCTTCCTCATTACTGTTCATCTTAAGAATGACGGCCTAATCCCATCTCATACTTTGTAACTTTTATCCATCCATTGTTGATTCACCTGAATATTGATCTATAATCTACCACTAATAACTTGACCTCTTATGTAACACTGCCGCTAGGGCTCACGTCTCATCAGGGAACAACTGAAATGATTAGAATGATCCACCTGGGGGTGATACCATGCTTCCATAGCCATATTTCATAGCATACCAATGTGATTCACCTTACGTGGGTATTTTAATCCTGTACAACTCATGAAATCCCCGTTTTTTCTTCAAATCATAACTCAATCGAAGTCCCAAACGTCATCCATTATCTACTACAATTACATCCTCATTCCACTACCAGGGCAGCATTCTATCTCTTCTAAATGCTATTAGTCTTAGACTCCTTTGAGTTCATTCAGGCTATTATACTGAGCTTTCTATAACTTAGAGAACCCATCAGCTCTCTTGTTTTTATGGGCTGAATCCCGAGAACTTATCCATTCTCGTCACCTTCTCACTCACCTTTTCTTATCCTTACTCCTGTCTTCCTAAAACCTTGTCGCTCCACCATACTTTAGCTTGCGACCTACACATATCTATTTATACTACTTGCAACCTTCCTTCAACTTGCTTGCACCATAGATTTCCTTATGTTATTCTGGAACATCAAGCGATACATCACATCGTCTCTAGCTCTTCTTTACTCTCTTGACTAGGCCTCTCGATACCTAGAACCCATAAGCTGGAAGATATGCCACTGACGATGCCGCTACCATTCCTGGATACTGAATCCCAGCGCTTCTAGCCTTCAATCTGCAGTATGGATTATTCATAACCTTCTGCATTTGAGTATCTCGTACGTTGTTCACCTTTACCTTATTTACCTTAAAATCTCGCATCACATCTTCTATATCTTTCATGACCTTACTTTCACACAGGTATAATTCACATCCACAACTTGAAGCTCTATTATAATACTTGCACCTCTGGTGCATACACAATCCGGTGGGAGTTTCATACTGACTTCTAAGCTAGTAATCTTCTAACTGGATTTATCGTATAGCCATTATAGAATATGGATGTTGTACTATCTCTCTTGTACCTCTGATATTAAGAGTGATTCTACTATGTTCTCAATCACGATTCCTGTAATTTTCCGGGTCCAATAATCAGACTCCTGATTTACTTAGTTCATTAAACTCTTTAGTTTCCTGTTCCTTCTGATCAGCCTTTGATAGCATCCTAGGAAGCTCAAATTTATTCAAGGACAAGAATGAAGCTTTGGAATCTCAAAGAGGGCCTTTAACAAGATGTCAAGCTAAAGAGTTGCAAAACAAGGTCATTAGACTTCAAGTGCAAATAAAGAAGATATTAATTGGGATGGAGAGCTCAAGGATAAAGGATATGAGTTGTCTAGGTATTATAATCTTTTTATGGTCCAAATTCTTGTCCAAGAAAAGGTGGATTAGATCCCAAGAGACATCCTCTGAAGAAGGTCCAAATCAGGCCACTAATGGACCTATTTGGCACCTAAAAAGGGGTCCAAACTTGCAGCCCAATAAGTCCTACATGAAGCCACGTCTTTATAACATAAAAAGGACTTACTTGCTGCCCAAGAAAGGTTCAATAGGCGTGATAGAAGTTGGGTACAAGTTGGTGCCAAGTTGCTTGCAAGTTGCCTTCAAGATTTCCAAGATCCTATCCATGATTGGTTTGCGACTTTCAAGATTCTATCCAAGATTGGTTTTAACTTATTTTCATATATATTTTGGTACTAGATTTATTGTTTTCCTAGGTAGTTAAGGTTATGTTTTTCTTTTCCTAAGATTGTTGGAGTTACTTTCCAAGATGGACTTGGTTTTTGTTTCCTAGTGTTTTTCCTTTTCCTAAGGTATTTGGACTTGTTGTCCAAAGTAGTTTAGGACTTTATTTCCTTGTTTTTATGTAGGAATGTCGTGACCCCCTCTCTATATAAAGGGGTATCTTCTTTGCTTTTAGAGTTAGATTATTATAGACAATATCAATAAAAATTGTGAGATTTTTCTTGCACTCTTATGTGTGGCTACTCTTGGATTTATTCTTCAACCTTCAAGACTCAACTTAAGGTGGTAAGATTAAACTCTTTTGAAATCTTAGATCACTTCTAGGTATTCAAGAAAGGTTATAAGTTTAGGCTTATTGTTGTTTTTGTTATTCTAAAGGGTCGGGTTTCACAATCTATCTCTTGTTTTTAATTCTCTACTAAAGACGATTAGTTCTTTGATAGCTAATTGTTGTTGTTAGGATTCAACTTCAAGAATAGACTTCTTGAATTCAAGAAACTCTTTCTTGAATTCAATCTATCTTTAATTTTCTGTTGTTTTTTTGTTTCTTTATTTTCTTTTAGCTTCCGCATGTTTTTTTAATTTTCTTTAGTAATTCTTGGACCCCTATCGTATTGTTATCAAGTGTTATCAGAGCATAGGCTAATCAAGATTTCAATCTTGATAATCTTGGGAGGTTACCTAGCAAAACAAAATAAATAAAAAATAACGAAAATCAGCCAAAAGAAAAGCATTATGGCTCATTATTATTTGTAGAATTCAAGTATTATTTGGTTTCCAAGTCAAGAAAGGAAACAAGAAGAGGGAATCCTAGTTCTTGATGATTAAGGTAACTTCTTTCCTTATTCTAGTGGGTTTTGGATTTCCTAAATTCTTTCCTTATTTTTTCTACATAACCAATTCCTATTCTTCTAAGGTTTGGTCCTTCACTTTTTTATTCTTTTCCTAATTCCACATTCTTATAACTAAGGGTTGTGACTAGTAAGGTTTATTAATAAATCTAAAGTTTAATGACCAAGAGTTGTTTTGAGTGAAAAAAGGCAAGAGAGGCGAGAACATTAGAGGAAAAGCCAAAGTTTGAGAGATACACAATTCTTCTAATCTTTATTCAAGATGTTTCAAACATGTAGTTATAGTGAAAGGAGGCGAGCTATGACTCAACAACTTGACAAGTTGAATATACACTATACTGAATGGAAGGAAGACAATGGTAAAATTATTTTTCAAACAAGAGCTGAAGTGATGTCTGCGATTTGTGCCCTTAGAATTGACAAAGAGTTTAGCTATAACTCAATTAGCACTTATATGGTTGAAAAATTGAACTTGCCTTGTGTTGAGCATATTGAACCCTACATGTTGAGAGGAGTAAAGATAGATAAAAGAGTGTTATTACTATTCTCTATTGGAAGGTATGAGGATGCGATCTGGTGTGATGTGATTCCCATGAATAATTATCATATCTTATTGGGAAAGCCATGGTATGTCTATAGAAGAGCTTCATATAATATGGAAAAAAAATAGATACTCTTTTGAGGTTAACGGGAAGAAACTTATTCTTGTACCTTTGACTCCCTCACAAATTTATGAAGATGAAAAGACTGCTAAAGAGAATATGAAAAAAAAAATGAGAGAGAAAAGAACGAGAGGAGTAAGGGAGTGCAGGTTGACATCCCAACAGATGAAAAAGGAGAGTTTGTATTGAGTGAGCTTGAGGGAAAAGAAAAGAGAGGAGGCAATGAGATAAGAAAAGTCTTTAAGGTAGAGAGACAAACATAAGAGGGTTTGAGTAAAGAAGAAGAAAAAAACTTTTGTGAGAGAAAAAAGGCTAAGGGTGAGGGAAAAGTTAGTCTTGTGATAAAAGCCAAAGAGAGTGTAAGCAAGAAAATATTTTCTTTACTTCCTAACCTATTAAATCTTTCTTGTTTTAGTTCTTGTGATTTTGTGCATCCATATGTAGAAAGACCTTTTGAAAGGGGAGGTGAGGCACAAGAGATGGTAGCAAAAGATCCAATCGGATTCCAACATGAATTTAGTGAAATCAATTCTTGTTGGATGGTGGATGATAAAAGCTTGGTTAATTTCTTTGTTGTTGAACCTTTTGACTATTTTGATCCTTATTTATAGGTTTATAACATGGAGTTCCCTAAAGGCATTGCAAAGTTAGAGCCATTGCATAAGTGAATAAAAGGTGATGTTATTCCATTAGTAAATAAGTCCAAGTATGGTATGTATAATTGGTTCATTCACATTGTTGGCCTTTCTAGAACACCTAAGGTGTTTTTGGAGGTAATGAACTATACTCTTATTTCTTATATTGGTGACTTTATAATTTTTGTGGATGATGATATTTTGATGCATATCAAGTCATTAACTGTAATATCTAAGTTAAAGTGCAAGAGTAATTTGCTTTCTTTTTGAAATTGAGTATGACATAGATGATTATGCATTTCAACTTGGAGGAAAGAGGCATGAAATTTATGAGAAGAGGCTTGCTAATGAGTTAAATGTTCTTTCTTCTCTTATTCAAGTGTCTAATGAGCTTTCATGTGATAAATTGCTAGAATGTGAGTTTTGTTGTTTGATGGGAAGTCATTCCTCTAGGCATGTTGATTGTGAGTCTGTAAAAGTGTTTGCTACTATTAAAGAGGATATGCATGATTATTGTGACGTTAGTGATCAAATACTCTTTCATGAACCTATCTATGACTCTTTCTGTGACAGTTTGAGCAATTATGTAGAATCCATTGATTTTGCGAAGATTATTGGGGAAAGTTATAATCATGAGCTTGAATGTATTGAAATTTATATTTTTGAATTTATGGGTTCTTCTGACCTTTCTGAGAATTTATGTGCTTCTTTGAATAACTTACATGTAGAAGAATCCATGGGATTTATAATTGATACTTGGCTATATCATAAGAGTGTCTTATTTGATACATATGGCAGAGATACTTGTGTTAAATGGATGCAAGACCAATATTTTGTAATTTCTTTGGCATGCACGTGTTTGGACTACCTTATTGATAAGATCGCATTGCAAATTTCATTACATAGTGCATCTAAGAGAGGTTTTTATTGGACAACTCTAAGTAGGCATAAATTTTATTGGGATGATGATGTCCATATACTTTATAAAAGAGTATTTACACCTATTAGGCTTAATTGGGTTAAGTGGACACATGGTCACTATCTTGTTTTATTCCTACCATTTTTTTCAGATTAGTGGATGCCATTTACTAGTGCGTGACTTCTTTTTCTTGCAAGGTCAAAATTCGAGGACAAATTTTCTCCAAGAAGAGGGGAATGATAGCATCCTAGGAAGCTCAAATCTATTCAAGGACAAGAATGAAGCTTTGGAATCTCAAACAGGGCCTTTAACAAAATGTCAAGCTAAAGAGTTACAAAACAAGGTCATTAGACTTCAAGTGCAAATAAAGAAGTTGTTAATTGGGATGGAGAGCTCAAGGATAAAGGATATGAGTTGTCTAAGTATTATAATTATTTTATGATCCAAATTCATGTCCAAGATAAGGTGGATTAGATCCCAAGAGACATCCTATGAAGAAGGTTCAAATCAGGCCACTAATGGACCTATTTGGCACCTAAAAATGTGTCCAAACTTGGAGCCCAATAAGTCCTACATGAAGCCACATTTTTATAACATAAAAAGGACTTACTTACTGCTCAAGAAAGGTTAAATAGGCGTGATAGAAGTTGGGTATAAGTAGGTGCCAAGTTGCTTGCAAGTTGCCTTCAAGATTTCCAAGATCATATCAATGATTGGTTTGCGACTTTCAAGATTCTATCCAAGATTGATTTTAACTTATTTCCATATATTTTGGTACTACATTTATTGCTTTCCTAGGTAGTTAAGGTTATGTTTTTCTTTTCCTAAAGATTGTTGGAGTTACTTTCCAAGATTGACTTGGTTTTTGTTTCCTAGTGTTTTTCCTTTTCCTAAGGTATTTGGACTTGTTGTCCAAAGTAGTTTAGGACTTTATTTCCTTGTTTTTATGTAGGAATTTCGTGACCCCCTCTCTAGATAAAGGGGTATCTTCTTTGCTTTTAGAGTTAGATTATTATAGACAATATCAATAAAAATTATGAGATTTTTCTTGTACTCTTGTGTGTGGCTACTATTGGATTTATTCTTCAACCTTCACGACTCAACTTAAGGTGGTAAGATTAAACTCTTTCGAAATCTTAGATCACTTCTAGGTATTCAAGAAAAGTGATAAGTTTAGGCTTATTGTTGTTCTTGTTATTCTAAAGGGTCGGGTTTCAGAATCTATCTCTTGTTTTTAATTCTCTACCAAAGGCGATTAGTTCTTTGTTAGCTAATTGTTGTTGTTAGGATTCAACTTCAAGAATAGACTTCTTGAATTCAAGAAACTCTTTCTTTAATTCAATCTATCTTTAATTTTCCGTTGTTTTTTTTGTTTCTTTATTTTCTTTTTGCTTCCGCACGTTTCTTAATTTTCTTTAGTAATTCTTGGACCCCTATCGTGTTGTTATCAGCCTTCATGTAGGCTTAAGCTATCTTCTGATCTGCGGCTCCTGGTATTAGTTATTACTTTAGCCTTTCATGGGCGCTATGTAATATCCATGATACAATCTTCTGACAATTGAATCCTTTGTCTATGACCTCGGCTCAATTCTTTCTTTTAACTTATACCGGAGTCCTCTACGGATGTATGATTGTCGACATATATATTGCATGGATAATACTTTGAACTCTTAAGTGCGTTCATAACGTAACTAACTCTGGATCATTGATCGAATAATTCCTTTCGTTCCTTCTCAGCCTTCTTTAAACATAAGCTATTACTTTTTCTGGTCTTTCTGCACCATTGTTGCATGGATACTTAGCTGATCTTAGTTCTCACGCATGCCGAAATTTTTGTGCAACTCATATGGCCTCGAATATTACTTTTGATTTTTTACTTCCCGTTCATTAGCCACGGTATGTGCCACTTTCCTTTGGAGTGCATACAATTTTGTAGTGAGACTGTTTTTATATGACCATTTCTTCTTCAAGTTACTATGCTTAGGTTGAAGCCTTCTTCCTTATCTCCTGTCACGACCCAAACCGATGGGCCGCGATGGGTGCCCGGTACCTTACTCAACCGAGTACCAACGTAACGTATCTTTCGTATCATTCTATCATAGGTAAATGAACTGGAGTAAAGCATGAGGGAATGCAAATTTACACATATGATATACTGGCCTATATGACCAAAATTACACTGAACATAGGCCGACAAGGCTGTACAATCTTTCACGTAAACGACATATGTCTACAAGCCTCTAAGAGTACATAAATATCATAAAGGTCGGGACTGAGCCCCGCCATACCAATCAATACATGTCCTAATTATACTGACCAAATAAGCAACTCCAAAGCAAATGGAGCGTACCAACATCTTCCGCTGAGCTGATAGCCTACTTGGAGGACTCTCGACCTGTCTATCAGGACCTGCGGGCATGAAACGCAGCGTCCCCAGGCAAAAGGGACATCAGTACAAACAATGTACTGAGTATGTAAGGAATGAACATCAATAAATAATATACATGAGAGAAACATGGAGTAAAAGACTCAACATGTATGTCTGAATAGCTCTGTGAATCATTTAATATTATAATGTCATACATATGCATATAAATGTCATACCATGCATGGGTATATGCGTTCATAACATCATCAAGCCTCTGAGGCCATCCCATCATATCATTTCGGCCACTATGGGCAAATCATCAACGTATACCAGCTGATCAGGTGGTGGTGCGTATATAACGTCGTAGCCTTTTTCCCATATCCCATATAAATATAATATACATATATACGCGTATATAATACTATCTGGTCATGGGTCAATGTACATGTATAAATGAATGAAATGCATAAGAAATACGTTAATACGATTTTCTTGGAATGTTATAAAAATAATATGCATGTCGGATAAATTTTATCAAATACGTATTTTTCTGAGACCCATGAACAGAAGATATAATAATAATTCACGCAGGGAATCAAGAATATAGACACCCCTAATATTTCTATGAATAGAGTCATTTATGGAAGTTGTGCATTTTCTCATTCCGTTCGTGTCGTATAAATCATGCCAAAAGAAAGAAGGGATAGCCTTAACTTACCTGAATCTATTCTCGTAGAATTTGCAATTTACGCTTTACAAAATCAATCAACCAACGTTATCAATTCTTGGTACGGATTTGTTTTGCTCTTTAAAGAGCTCACGATCAGCCACTCTTCTATAAGAGATTCAATTTGGATTTTAAGGCAACATATGAATTCATATTGATGAATCATAAATCAAACTAGTTGTAGAAAGATGGAAACTCACGGCCAGCCCACTCCTTAAATCCGATAATATAATATATATATATATATACGCGTATATAATGCCGTCTGGTCATGGGTCAATGTACATGTATAATATATATATATACGCGTATATAATGCCGTCTGGTCATGGGTCAATGTACATGTATAAATGCATGAAATGCATAAGAAATACGTTAATAAGATTTCTCGGAATGTCATAAAATCAGTATGCTTTTCGGATAAACTTTATCAAATACGTATTTTTCTCAGACCCATGAACAGAAGATATAATAATAATTCACATGGGGAATCAAGAATATAGACACCCCTAGTATTTTTATGAATGGAGTCATTTATGGAAGTTGCGTATTTTGCTCGTTTCATTTGTATTATTTGGATCATGCCAAAAAGAAAGAAGGGATAACCTTACATACCTGGACCGATTCTCTTGAAAATTCCTCTAACTCACGTCTTTTGCAAAAACATGTAATGGCAGATCGAAGTAGGGGAAAATCCATATGATATTCTTAAGTAAGATTGCACCGTACTCCCTTAGAATCATAAAATCCCGTCGCTATTACCTTATGAAATCTCGCATGGATTTGTTGTAGCTTCATCCATGACTTAGGAAATATAAGCATTCCTCTTTAAAGCTTATGAACAAGATTATTGATTAGGAAATGGAACGTTTGCTACTATGTGCAAGGATTATGACCGTGACATTGTTGGCTTTGTTGATAACATTCTCTAGGCAAATGGCATAAACTCCTTATCTCTTAAAAAGGTGCCATCTTACAAATTCATTTAAGAGTCACCTAATGGCTAGCTATGGCTGCCACGTTGGGGAACATTTTCCACTCAATGATTATCCACTTAATCTCTTAATTAATTTGTTAATCCCCCATTAACCAATAATTACCCGATTATCCACATAATTAGGAATTACCTCAAATTACTTAAAATAGTAACTCACTTTTAATACACTTTATACACCTTACTATTATGGTCATGTGGTACCTTGTACGGTACTAGCCTATAAATACGGGGTATTATAGCTTAGGCCATATTTTACCCCAAAATATAAAATTTCGAGGAAATTCATTTTTGATTCGCTCACCCTCTCACCTTCACGAATTTACTCATCACTTATTTGAAATAGTATAATGTTTATAATCTCAAAATAATTCCATTCCCGAACTTATGTCGATTAACTTACGATAAAACTTTAACGTACGAAAATGCGGGATGTAACATCTCATTTTTGAGCTTATATCAATTTACTTATGGCGTACTTCCACGTACGACAACATGGGGTATAACAATAAACATAGTGAACCCCAACATGGGAAATTCAGTCTCGCAGATATGACATCGTGACCCTTGAGAAATATTCAGATAGGAGTTGGGGTAGTTAAAGGTACTGTATGAGTGTTACGGAAATAAAAGAGAGTGCCACTGGGAAGATAGTCAAAATATCAGTTCAGAAGCAACCCTACAAGAACAAGGGTGGGGAGGTTAGTAACTACGGATAATTATAGGCGAGGAAGAACGTCCAAAATTCTATCGGGTATACGATGTAATAAGCTTGCAGCTTAACAAGAGTCAGAGGGTCCTCCCTAAGTGCTACAATGAAAGACTAGCTGAGGAAATAAGGAAGCTTCAACCTAAACATAGTAAATTGAAGAGGAAATGGTCTTGTAAAAACAGTCTCACTACAACATTGTATGCACTCCATAAGAAAGTGCCTCCTACCATGGCTAGTGAACGGGAAGTAAAAATCAAAAGTAATATTCGAGATCATATGAGTTGTACAAAAATTCCGGCATGCGTGGGAACTAAGATAAGCTAAGTATGCACGCAACAAAGGGCAGAAAGCTGAGAAAGAACGAAAAGAATTATTCGATCAATGATCCAGAGTTAGTTACGTTATGAACGCACTTAAGATGAAGTATTATCCAAGCAGCATATATGTTGACAATCATACAGCCGTAGGAGACTCTGGTGTAAGTTAAAAGAAAGAATTGAGTCCAGGTCATAGACAAAGGATTAAATTATTTGTCATGGATATTCCATAGCACCCATGAAAGGCTAAATTAATAATAATAACATGAGCCGCAGATTGGAAGATAGCTTAAGCCTATATACAGGTTGATCAGAGGGAAGAGGAAACTAAAGAGTTACATCAACTAAGTTAATCAAGAGTCTAATTATTGGACCCAGAAAAAAATTATAGAAATCGTGATTGACAACATAGAGGAATTACTCTTAATATTAGAGGTACAAGAGAGATAGTACAATAGCCATATTCTATAACGGCTCTACGATAAAGCCAGTTAGAAGAGTATCAGCCTAATAAGAAGTCAGTATGAAGCTCCCACCGGATTGTGTATGCACCAGAGGTGCAAGTATTATAATAGAGCTTCAAGTTGTCAATGTAAATTATACCTATATGGAAGGGAGGTCATCAAAGAGATAGAAGATGTGACGCGAGATTTTAAGGTAAAGTAAGGTAAAGGTGGACAATGTACGAGATACTCAAATACAGAAGGTTGTGAATCGTCCATACTTCGGATAGAAGGCTAGAAGCATTGGGATTCAGTATCTGGGAATGATAGCAGCGTCGTCAGTGGCATATTTTCCAGCCTATGGTTTCTATGTTTCGAGAGGTCTAGTTAAAAGAGTAAAGAAGAGTTAGAGATGACGTGATGTCTCACTTGATGTTCCAGAATGACATAAGGAAATCTATGATGCAAGCAAGTTGAAGGAAGATTGCGAATAGTATAAATAGATAGTAGGTCGCAAGCTAAAGTATGGTAGAGCGACAAAGTTTTAAGAAGACATTAGTAAGGATAAGGAAAGGCGAGTGAAAAGGCAACGAGAAGGGATAAGTCCTCGGGATTAAGCCCATGAAAACAAGAGAGCTAATGGTTTCTCTAAGTTATAGAAAGCTCAGTATAGCCTGAATGAACTCAAAGGAGTCTAAGACTAATAGCATTTAGAAGAGATGGAATGTTGCCCTCGTAGTAGAATAAGGATGTAATTATGATAGAAAAAGGATGATGTTTGGGCCTTCGATTGAGTAATGATTTGGAAAAAAAAAAGAGATTTCACGGATGGCACGGGATTAGAATACCCCTCCCCCCCCACTAAGATGAATCACATTGGGATGCTATGAAATACGATTATGGAAGTATGGTATTACCCCCAGGTGGATCTGGAAAATCACTTCAAATGTTCCTCGATGCAACGTGAGCCCAAGTGATTACGTAAGAGGTTTCAAGTTATCAGTGGAAAATTGTAGATCAATATTGAGGTAAATCAATAATGGATGGATAAAAGTTACAAAGCATGAGATGAGATTAGGCCATCATTCTTAAGATAAACAGTAACAAGGAAGTATTAAAGGACTTAGATTTATACACATGGGATAAGCAACGAGAGTAACCTGGAGTTTGGTAGCATACCTCAGTAACAATAAACTAAAATAAGAGTATGGTATAGTATGACCTATTTAGATGTAGTAAAACCATAGGCACCCAGAGGGACAGCTTGTCGAAATTCTGTATATGTTCACAAAGTGAGGCCTAGAGATTGGCAAAAAGCTGGAGAGAAGAGTCGCATAGTCGCACATACAAGGAAGAAGTAGTACAGGCTACATGACAGAAGGTAGCAAGAGTTACGAGATTGGAAGAATTCCGACAACAAACCGTGGGGGTGAGAAAGAGACCTAAATGTGGGAATACCCTGGACTTTGGATTTATTAACGGAACAGTTGCCTAGATGGAAAGGAGAGTACTAAATTATTCGCAAGAGCTATAGGTTTTGATAATTATAAGTGCATCAGTCAACATTTGAGGACGAATGTTCCAAAGGGGGGAATGATGTTACACCTCATGTTTTCGTACGTGAAAATACGCCATAAGTAAATTGATAAAAGCTTGGAAATGAGATGTTACATCCCGCATTTTCGTACGTTAATATTTCGTCCTAAGTTAATTGACGTAAGCTCGGGAATGAGATTATTTTTGAGGTTATAAGTATTATGCTATTTCAAACAAGTGATATGTAAATTCGTGAAGGTAAGAGGGTAAGAGAATCGAAGAAAATGAGTTTCGTTGAAGGTTGTCAATTTGGGATAAAATACGGTCCGCGCTATAATACCTGGTATTTATGGACTAGTACTATACAAGGTATCACATGACCATGATAGTAGGGTGTATAAAGTGTGTTAAAAGTAAGTAGTATTTTAAGTAATTTGAGAAAATTCTTAATTATGTGAATAATTGATTAATTGTGGGGATAATTATGGTATTAAATTAGAAGTTTATGGATAATTATTAAGTAAGACTTTGGATAATCATTAGGGGACAACACATCCACGTGGGATTGTAGAATTGTGGCAGCAAATTGCCATCTAATTAGGTGCTTAAGGAGGTGATGGAAAAAATTTAAAGGTACGTGCATCTTATCTCATTCTTGTTGAAGAATTCTATTAAACGACCTCTCTTTAATTCACAAAATGGAAAGGCGATGTTTTACATCTACTAAGTAACGGGTGAGGCTTCAGCAAAGAATTCATACGAGATTATCATGTAAATTGCTTCAGCAACTTATACAAAATGATAGCAACGTGAATTGCTACAAAATTCATAAGAGACTACTTAATATTATAGCAGCGTGAAAATTGTGATTCTAAGGGAGTACGGTACAATCTTTCTCAAGAATATCATACGCATTTCCCCTACTTCAATTTGCCGTTACGTGCGTTGTCACAATTAAAGTGCGTTGGAGGAATTTTCAAGAGAATCGGATCAGGTATGTTAAGGCTATCCCTTCTTTCCTTTTGGCATGATCTATACGATACAAACGAAACGTGCAAATGCACAACTTTCATAAATGACTCTATTCATATAAGTACTAGAAGTGCCTATGTTCTTGATTCCCCATGTGTCCTATTATTCTATCATCTGTTCATGGGTCTCAAAAAATACGTAAGTTGATAATTTTTATTTCATGATATTAATCGAAGGCATATTGATTTTATGACATACCGAAAGATCTTACAAATGTACTTCTTATGCATTTCATTTATTTATACATGTACATTTACCCATGAACAGATGGCGTTATATACGCGTATATTATATGGATATGGGATATGGAAAAAGGTTACGACGTTATATACGCACCACCACCTGATCAGCTGGTATATGTTGATGATTTTGCCCATAGTGGCCGAGATGATATGATAGGATGCCTTCAAAGGCTTGATGTTGTTATGTACGCATACACCTATGCATGGTTTGACATTTATACGCATATGCATGGCATTGTAAATATTAATGATTCGTAGAGTTATTCAGACTTACAGGTTGAGTCTTTTACTCCATGTTTCTCTCATGTTTATTGTTTACTGATTTTCATTCCTTACATACTCGGTACATTATTTGTACCGACATCCCTTTCTCCTGGGGATACTGCGTTTCATGCCCGCAGCTCCCTATAGACAGGTTGAGAGTCCTCCAAGTAAGATATCAGCTCAGCGGAAGATGTTGGTGCGCTCCATTTGCTACGGTGTTGCTTATTTGGTCAGTATGATTTGGACATATATAGATTAGTATGGCGGGGCACTGTCCCGATCTTTATGATATTTATGTACTCTTAGAGGCTTGTAGACAGATGTCATGTATATGGATACTTGTATGGCCTTGTCGGCCTATGTTTTGAGTATAATAAGGATCATGCCGGCCTTATAGGCCCCGTACGTCATATGTATAAGTCGGTATATCAAGTTGGGTCACCCTATAGTAAATATTCCCTTATGTTTTATTCTAGTTATCTCACGGAAGCCTTTCCGTCTCATTTTCCTATAATAATATGATACGAAAAGATACGTTACATTGGTGCTCAGTTGAGTAAGGTACCGGGTGCCCGTCGCGGCCCATCGGTTTGGGTCGTGACAAATCCCTCTATAAATCTCCTGTAATAACCTGCCAAACCGAGAAAGCTACGAACCTCCGTCGGTGTCGTAAGTCTAGGCCATGTCTTTACTTCCTCAATCTTTTGTGTATCAACCTGGATACCTTCACCTAAAATAATATCTCACGACCCAAACCGATGGGCCGCGACTGGTGCCCGAGTGCTACGTATCGAACACCCTTAAGCATGCGTCTAAGATATAAATATGAATAACATCTGCTGAACTACGAGAGTAGCATACGTAAGGAAACTTGT